>NW_011894217.1:0-3132 GCF_000151845.1 Pteropus vampyrus | reverse complement strand
GAGGACAGATCTGCTCCTGGGAAAAGAGAGATACAGGGAAACAAGTCTGGCTCCCCCTTGGAGCCTGAGTGCCAAGAAGTCAAAGCAAGAATCTTGAGATTTACCGGGGGCTGCTTAAGGCACAACACATCCCATAACCATGTGATGGGTGGGGGGGGGATGTGCAAAATCTGAGCAGGAGGGGTTGTGGCTTCGGCCGAAAGGATCTGAGCTTCTCGGGAGATGGGCGAACACCTGAACCACACTCCAGGTGCCGTCGGGAACGGGGGCAGGGAAAATGGAAGCAGGGTCAGCAACCATGTGTCCGTTAAAGATTCACCAGGAAGAGAAAAAAAACTAACAATTAAATGCTGGGCGTTTTGACTTATACCAGCCCAGGCGACCCCCTTATGAACTTCATGAGGTGGGTACTCATAGGGCATTGAGGCTCAGAGGAGCTAAGAAATCTGTCATGCAGGGGCAAGAAGTTCAAAGCCAGGTCTATCAGATTCCAAAGTCCACATGGTGTTTCCGTTAAGTTTCTGTCCAAAACATACTTTAATTTTCCTTCAAGGCGAGGATTGGGAAGGCTACTCGTTACGGCTAGGTCTACTTCTCAGTCGTGCCACCTGCGCACAGAAGCTTAGCTGGGGCTGGGCTCTGTGTCATCATGCCCCCACTCTGAGACCCAGGTTTCTGGGGCAGCTGCTCCCTGAAACACTGCTGGTCTCAGGGCTGCAGGGGAGAGCTCTGGAGGCTCTCACCTGGACGATTAAATAAACGCTCCACCTGGAAGCGTCACTTCCGCCTGCCACTCATTGGCTACAATTAGGCCACGGCTACCACCACCTCAAGTGGGTAGAGAAAAGCCATCCCACCGACCGTATGTCTGGAAGGTCGAGGGTCAGAAAATCTGGGGAACACACTAATGGCTACCACAGAGTTGAACCAGATCTGAGGTTCTCAAATGATATGCTCTGGATCGCATGTTTGTGTCCACACCTCCCACCTACCCAAATATGTTAAAATCTTAACCTCTGCTGTGATGGTTTTAGGAGCTAGGGCCTCCGGGGGCAATTAGGTCACGACGCGGTGCCCTCGAGAGTGGGGTTAGCATCCTCATGAGACGAGACACAAGACCTTGCCTCCTCTCTCCGGCTCCACTGTGTGAGGGCGCGGCTGGGAGGCAGCCATCTGCAAACCAGGAGTGGCCCTCGCCAGACACTGGATTCACCGGCAACTTGATCTTGGACTTCCAGCGTCCTGTGAGAAGTAAGTGTTTGCTGTTAAAGCACCCTGCCCGCCTCTGCCCTGCCCCTCAAGTCTGCAGTAACTGGTTATCACAGCTGGATGGACTAAGAAACCACGTTCCACGGAGACCCCTGAGCGCCGAGGAGCCCAGTCCCATCCCCTACTTTCTCTCTCATTTATATAAAACTCAAGGGTTTCTGTACGACAACGTATGTGTGTGTGTGTGTGTGTGTGTTAACATGAGGGGGAAAGTCGTTCGGTTCCTGTTACAGCGAACCCAGAGGCCCCCGCCAGCCCTGACATTCTGTGCTCCCACCAGGCCGCCCGGGCCTCATTCTAAGACGCGGTTCTCACCTTGGCTTGACCTTAGAACCACGCAGAAGCTCGTGAAAACCTCAGTGAGGCCCAGGCCTCACCCTGGATCAGTCCGGTCAGAACCTCTGAGTGTGGGGCCCAGATGTGGGCAGCTCTGTAGGGCTCCCCAGACGGTCCCTCCACGCACCCCCTTGAGGACCCACTGCTGTTCCAGGCAGACCCTGGAGGGAGCGTTGAGCTCCTGGGCCGGTTCTTGTCTCCAAGGTGAGGGCTGAAGTGGGAGCCAGAAAGGGGAGCTTTGCCTCAGCCAAACGAGGCATGGAGTGAACCGAGGGAGGTTGGGGTTCAGTCATTATCCCGACTACTGGTCCCGGCTCCTTCCCAGCCGTGCGCAGCCAGGAGACACGCGGGGAGTGGGCCGTGGGAGGGCCCGACGGGGAGCCGTCACTGTGGGCCCCTGAGGAAGGCTCAGCTGCCCAGGAAACAGGAAGCGCATCCGGAGCTGCACGTCCTCCGTCGTCCCCGGATTTAAAATGCACACACACTCCCTACAAACACACTCATGCACTCGCACACACTCACAGGCACAAACACACACACTCCCGGACACACGTGCATCCATGCACACTCACAGACACATGCGCGCACACATGCACGCACACATGCACACTCAGACACACATGCACACACTCACAGACACAAACACACACACTCCCTACGAACACACTCATGCACTCGCACACACTCACAGGCACAAACACACACACTCCCTACAAACATACTCATGTACTCACACACACTCACAGGCACAAACACACACACTCCCGGACACACGTGCATGCATGCACACTCAGACACATGCGCGCACACATTCACACTCACACACACATGCACACTCAGACACACACGCACACACACTCACAGACACAAACACACTCAGACACAAACACACTCAGACACAAACACACACTCACAGACACGCACTCACACAGACACATGCATGCGCACTCAGACACACATGCACATAGTCGCACTCACACATGCATGCACACATGCACACTCAGACACACACACACTCACAGACACAAACACACACAGTCACAGACACAAACACACACACTCCCTACGAACACACTCATGCACTCGCACACACTCACAGGCACAAACACACACACTCCCGGACACACGTGCATGCACGCACACTCAGACACATGCACGCACACATTCACACTCACACACACATGCACACTCAGACACACACGCACACACACTCACAGACACAAACACACTCAGACACACACTCACAGACACAAACACACACTCACAGACACGCACTCACACAGACACATGCATGCGCACTCAGACACACATGCACATAGTCGCACTCACACATGCATGCACACATGCACACAGACACACACACACACTCACAGACACAAACACACACAGACACACACTCACACACACACATGCATGTGCACACACACATGCACACACACTCACACATGCACACTCAGACACACATGCACACACACTCACAGACACAAACACACATAGACACGCACTCACACATGCACTCACACACTC
>NW_011894216.1:3409-4475 GCF_000151845.1 Pteropus vampyrus | reverse complement strand
AAATTCATCGATAATTTTCCAGAAAACTGAGTGAGTCGGGAAAAGGTATTGGGTGGCGTGGTACGAACAGAAACGTGCATATGTTTGCCTGCGAAGGATCTCAGGGACTGTTTTAACCCAAGTAGGATGGCATCCTTCAGAACGGAATGGTAAGGAGACAAGCTACAGCATCCTTGACAACAGGTCAGGGGACTGCCACCCTGAAAGCTGAATTCAAATGGCACATCACAGAAGGCTTATCATCCAAACACCCACAAAACCCAGGACCGGTAGAAGTTCCCTCTGTGAGGCTCAGGACACTGCCCGCTGCATGGCCCATCTGGGGAGCCTGGCTCCAGGCATATGTCCGCAGAGGGCTCCCATAAGCTTGACACCTTGCCCGGTGCTTGAAAGCTCTCTCCTGGGCTCCTGCCTACAGAGGCTGCAGTCACTTTTGCCCCAGGGGGAATTCACTTTTGCCCAAGGAAGACCACATGGATTTCAGACAGCTCTGTTCATTTGGAGAATTGTCTCTTATTCTTTTTGGGACTCCTGCCTGTGAAGCTGTGGGGCTGCTTGTCATCCTGAGTTAATGTTTAGGAAGGCTTTCCTGCCCCTGGGCTGGTCCCCTGAATTCCTGACCGTGGTTCTTTACCTAAAAATGAAGTCAGATATTATTGGCCATTACCAATGAATATTCAAAACAACTATTTAGAAAAAAGAGTGATTTTTAAAAGGGAAAATTTAACTCAATTATCTTTGAAAGAAAAAAGGGAATTCTCAAAATACTTGTCTCCTTCAAAGTACTGAACTCAGGAGGTTACAAGCTTAATCCAATGATGCAGCCAGTAAGGACATTATTTTTGGAGCTATTATCTGGAAGTTTTCTGAGCCAATTTGGGGTCACCAGGACAAAAATCTCTCAGTATGTTATAGTCACATATCACTGACCCAAGATAGTAAAAATTCAACTTAATCATCCACTTCATTCACTGGGTGATTATAGCAAATTTTTTATAGTTTGTGCTTATGTAAAAAAAAAAATTTTAAAACAGCTGTAGGCCCTCTAATATGATACACAGGTTGG
>NW_011894216.1:1959-2323 GCF_000151845.1 Pteropus vampyrus | reverse complement strand
AGAAAAAAGGGAATTCTCAAAATACTTGTCTCCTTCAAAGTACTGAACTCAGGAGGTTACAAGCTTAATCCAGTGATGCAGCCAGTAAGGACATTATTTTTGGAGCTATTATCTGGAAGTTTTCTGAGCCAATTTGGGGTCACCAGGACAAAATCTCTCAGTATGTTATAGTCACATATCACTGACCCAAGATAGTAAAAATTGAACTTAATCATCCACTTCATTCACTGGGTGATTATAGGAAATTTTTTATAGTTTGTGCTTATGTAAAAAAAAAAAATTTTAAAACAGCTGTAGGCCCTCTAATATGATACACAGGTTGGGTAACACACACACACACACACACACACACACACACACACAC
>NW_011894216.1:0-740 GCF_000151845.1 Pteropus vampyrus | reverse complement strand
ATTTTCGGTATTAACTCATCATAATCTATCAACAAGAAGAAGCCTGCTGGAAATTTTGTTCAGATTGTGCTGAAGATCGGTCATTATGGGGAGAATAGACATCTTAAACAGTATTTTCTGATCCTTGAGCATGGTAATCTTTTCATATATTTTATTATGACCATTAAGTCATTTATTTGGTCTTTAATTTGCCTCATCGATGCTTTTTATTTCATAGTTCTCTATAAGTCTTATACATATTTTATAAAATGTATCCCTAAATACTGCGTAGTTTTAATCTTATTGAAAAGATTATTGCTTTATTTAAAGTTTAATTATTTGTTGCTAATACACAGAAATAAAATTGTGTCACGGGACTCTGCTAAACCCATTTACTAATTCTAGTAGATTTTTTGTATATTCCTTAGGATTTTTAATGGAGACAAACACAAATCGTAAGCTTAATTAGGGTCCTTCAAGGAAGGATAGAAGACCGATAAAATGTATGATGACCAAGCTGTGGAAAAATTCAGTGGTCACCTGGTCACATTATCCCCAAGGGAGAATATTCAGTTGGACGTCAACGAGTGTACAAAGATGAACGGGACAGGGCACTTTCTCTAATAATTATAGACCACGGACTGAGAAATACTAAACAATCTATTTTCCTGCTGTCTGGCTGTCTCTTCTAGAGTTAAACCTCTATGTCTGTGCCTCAGACACAGAGAACCATAGTCACGGACAGATGCTAAAAAAAAGCC
>NW_011894215.1:7948-8380 GCF_000151845.1 Pteropus vampyrus | reverse complement strand
CCCCTGCACAGAATGTTCTTAACCCTGATGCTCACTCTCTAAACGCCTCCTCTCCCCTTCGGTTCTTCAGACCTGGTTCATTCTCACCTCTTCGCAGCGTCCACCTCGAATCACCCTTTCTGAGTTATGTCCTCCCCTGAAATCCCCCATCAGACTGCCAAGGCCCTTCTCAGCGCTGATCACACTTCCTTTGTGTGGAAGTGTTTGCTTGCTCTGTTCCTTGCCTTTTTGATAGCTTCGAATGCAGCACATAGGAAGTGTTTAGTAAATTTTTATCTACTAAAGGAACATTCAGCAGAATATTCTTTCTGCTCATTTCATAATAGATCGTTTTTCGGCTCAGCACTGTTTCTAACCATTGCTTGGCCCATCCTGAATCAGATGAGCTGGAGTCAGAGGCCCCAGGATGATAGGCATGTTGTCCATGAGTTT
>NW_011894215.1:4546-4878 GCF_000151845.1 Pteropus vampyrus | reverse complement strand
CGCCAGCTGCTCCTGAGACAGGCACTAAGTCCTTCACCTGTGTTCCACTCCTGTTGCACATCTCAGATCATCGGGACTTAGACACCAGGGCTCACGGCAGTGCTGTGCGCCATCGCCCAAAGGTAGAAGCCGCCCAGGTGTCCCGCGGGTGAATGGACAAGCACAGTGTGGTCTGCCTGTAAAATGAAATCGTTACTCGGCCATAAAAAGAAGGAAGTGCTGATACACAGTTCGATGTGGACGAGCCTTGAACACTTTGTGCTAAATGATACAGCTACGCACAGTCAGGTGTTGTCTGATTCCATTTATAAGGCTGTCGGGAGCCAGCGAAT
>NW_011894215.1:0-1881 GCF_000151845.1 Pteropus vampyrus | reverse complement strand
CCTGCATGGTAAAAGGTGCCTGAGGCAGGGCGGGTGGTTGGGGTGCATATTCTTGGCAGGCCCTGGAGCTGACCGCAGCCCCATTTCCCCAGAGCTCTGCCCACCCAGCCCCACTGGGGTTTTGGTGAGCCTGCCTCTCCTCGTGAGCTTCTCACCGCCCCGGGGATGCTCAGGTGTTTTGGGGCAGGTGATTCTTTCTCTTCCTGAGCTACAGAGGCCTGTTCATCGGACACCATTCAGAAATAGAACTCCACTTCTCTGTATCGGCGTTCTCAATATGGCTCCTGTCAGCACGGCTGTCACCTGACGACGTGTTAAAAATGTAAATCCTCAGGCTCCACTCTGATCTACTGGTTGCTCTGGTGGCGGGCTGCGTTTTAACAAGCCATCCAGGGGTTTCTTCTAACCTACCCTCAAGTCCGAGAACCGCCGCTGTTCTTGAACTTAGCTCCTCAGCCCTCCTCTGCCCGACGGTCAACACGCGCCACTTCAAGATAGCGGCCACTGTCACTTCCAGTTTCGGATTTCCTCGGATCATCATAAACGCTTCGTGATCTCGCCTCTCTCTCCTTCCTTTCCATAAAGGAGATCCGAGCTCCCGGATTACCATGGGGGAGTAGCATCTGACCGGGTACTGTCCTTGCTCCTTGCAACGTCCACTGTGATGTGGCAGGGCCCACCTGTCATTGGGCCTTGTGTCACATGTGCCTCCGTCACTGTCCCCTGTGGCGCCATGGTGATCTCTGGCCCTGGGTTTGATGTACCGAGCATCTTCCAGCCCACTGGTCCTCTCGGCCCTTAGCCCCCACTTCCACCCCACTAGAGTCGGAAACCCCAGTTGTCTTCTACCCACAACCCCAGGATGTGATGGGGTCCAGCTGCCCGACACCAGCCCGTCACCGCTGCGACTGCTTGTGCTTAGATCCCCAAGCTCACCCCCAGATGTGGCGATTCATTGCAAGGACCCACAGCACTCAGCATGTAGTTGTACTTGCAGCTAAGACATAGCGTGAGGGTACAGAGCAAACTCAGCAAAGGGAAGAGGCTCCTGGAGCAGAGTCTGGAGGAAGCCGGGCCAAGCTTCCAGAAGTCCTTTCCCAGTGGAACACAGAGGATGCGCTTCATTCCTTCAGCGATAAATTGTGACAACACGTGCAAATCATTGTTTACCTGGGAAGTCCATTAGAGACTCAGAGCCCAAAGATGTTACTGGGAGTTGGTCACATGGGCATCCTCGGCCTACCACGTACTCAGATTCCCGACTTCCGGAAGTAAAGCAGGTGTTCAGCATACAAAAGTATTGTTTGCACAAACAGTTTAGTCACAGTGAGCCATTCTCATCAAGTTCCCAGATGCCAGCCAAGGGCCAGCCCTGCAAGCAGATGGTGCTAAGGAGAGCAATCTCGGGCCCGCTCTGTTAACTCTTTTCTAAATACTGCTGTTGATCATGAAAATGATGATGAAAAGAAGAAGCTAGCATTTTTTGAGCACCTTCTATGTGCTAGGCTCAATTTGCAGCACTAGCAATTTGTAACTAATTTCATCTACCTCCAGGAACCATATTAGAACTGTGTGATTACCCAGACTACATATCCCGTTTGTACTGGGAACCCCTCCCCCCACCAAAAAAATGATCTAGAATTTCTGTCGAAAATACGCTTCCGGCATTCTGACTTCAGAAGGTGACAAGGGGCCACGGTCCCTCCGTGGACCATCCACCAGTGTCCGGGTTTACATCTTATTCATGCCAACCCATTATTTCTGATTTGCTTTCAACACATTTACAATTATCTTCTATGTCAGGCAAATAACGCAGATATTTCTTCCACTTACAGAAGTGTTACAGTTTCATTTAAAAACAAGTTTGAAGAAAAGAAAGTG
>NW_011894214.1:2863-3799 GCF_000151845.1 Pteropus vampyrus | reverse complement strand
GGCTTCTGCCAGCACTTCTGTCTGGAAGAAAGTTGCCCCTCCAGTCCTCATCCTGAAGCCAAACAATTCAGCTCCTCCCTGTATGTCCCTGGTGCGTTTTCAAGCTGCTCCTCCAGCACTGGAGCTCAGGGCTAGTGAGTTCATCAGCAAGTAAGTCCATGCACAGGCCCTTTAAGATAAATGCCTGGGACTCTGGCAGGCCTCCGCGTCACCCAGATAGAATCCCCCTCAGCCACAATCCTCGCTGGTTTTTATAGCCAGAAGTTATGGGGGCTTCTTTTCCCAGCACTGGTGATCCAGACTGGGAAGCCCAGTGTAGGCCAGGACCCCTTGCTCCTCAGAGAGGACCTCCACAGCTGAGATAGCCCTCCTGATTTTTAACTGCCACACATGAACATGGGACCAACCCATTCCATACCTCTGCCTCTTCAACCAATCTCGACGTGACTTTTTCTATATATCTTTAGTTATAAGACTTCTGTTCAGCTAGTCTTCAGGCAGTTCTCAATGATGGTTGTTCTGTAATTTAGTTGAAATTTTGATGTGGTTGTGGGAGGAAGCAAGTATAGCAATTACCTACCATCTCGACCAGAAGTCAGCAGCCATGTTTTAAGCTTTAAATTTTCACTAGACCCCTCAGCCCCTGCACTCATCCCCCAGGCTCAGATTAATGTTCCCTTATGTCCCAGATACTGGCCACAGTGGGGTCTTGAGCATTGCCATGGGACAGGGCCACTTCCTATGTGATCCAACTCTCTCACGGACACCAGAAGACCCCCAGAACCCTTGAGCCCACCCCTCAAGGAAAAGTCTCTGAGTTTCTGAGCCCATCTCTGGCCCCTCATGAACCCTGCCTCACCCTGTTTCATGAGCTCTATGCCCACCAAAAAATGTCTCCTATGAGTGCTAAAGGATTTGCCTGCCCTTGCTTTGTGG
>NW_011894214.1:0-654 GCF_000151845.1 Pteropus vampyrus | reverse complement strand
AAACTAGAATCTTTCTGAAAAGTGGGATGCCAGTGCCGTGAGAATTAAACGAGACGTGCATACAGGGCCCGGCCTGGAGACTAGTAGGTACTGAACACTCGGAAAGCATGAGCTCCTATTTCCTTCCTACTTTAGAGGCCACCTGCCCAAACACCATTTATTCATTCATTCAACAAATATTTTACAGTCCCTGCTCTGGGTTAGCCACTTGCCTTATAGGTTGGGATGAAAAGAACAATGAATCCCATTTTTGCCTTCAAGAAACCTAGAGTTTACTAGAGTAGAAAGAGTAATCATAAATTTTATTAAAGTAGAGGCACTCATGAAAGGATGCCCAGACCCGGTGGGGGAGGGTGCCTGACCGGAGGCTGCCGGGGTGGGTGGAAGGAAACGGGAAAGCACCGTGGGAGTGGTAGGGGCCAAGCAGAACGGCAGATGGAGCGCAGCCCCTGTGGGAAGCCCTGCTTGCGGCTTCATGAGGGAGGCGCAACGAACACAGCACTGGCTCCTAAAAAGCCTTAAGTGCAGCACGAGATAGTCTGGGCTTATTCCTCAGAGCCACTGGAAGCCACTCAGAGGGGAAAGGAGAGAAACCAGTTTTTTAATAAAAGCTTCCAACAGGCTGTGTGCAGAGTGGAGAGGACAGGGGCCCAC
>NW_011894213.1:9325-11239 GCF_000151845.1 Pteropus vampyrus | reverse complement strand
TTACAACTAATATCCTATTAGTTGAACGTTTTCTTAATTAAATATATCTGGTCCAAGAGAAGGTCCATCGAAGGTGTTAATTTAAATTTATTAACCATAAAATTTGAAGAAAAAGATTTCACAATTACATAAAACAATTGAAAATAATAAGGCCACACTGAAAGGAAAATGAATTCTTCGGGAGAATGCCAGTGACATATCAGAGTCAGGCACCAGCCTAAGAAACTAAGTGTGGCACCTGGGTGTGTACCAAGGACAATTATTTTGCTTCTGTTACTTTTCAATGTTCGGTTAATCAACATAGAGAAAAGGTTGTATTTTGCTTTAATATATGTGGGTGTGTATATATTTTTAAAGACGTAATTTTTTTTTGAAAACAATTTTTTGACCAAAACTACTCCATAACTCCGGCAGAAGAGTATAGATGGAGTGGCTTTAACATGGAGCCAGGGGAGGCCGCCTTGCATGTCCTAAGCTTCAAACTTTTCGAATGTTAAAACCGGACAAAATAACCTTTGGGCTGGGCCTAAAGCAACCTCGTGCCCCAAAGAAACGTTTGCAAAGATAACAAGAAAGCAGATATTTTGACTACCAAACTGCTGGCTACGGGACTGAAAATTAAAAACATTCTTTAGAATAAACGTCACTATGTTACGTAATCTGCAGTAGAATCGATGGAATTGTTCCCCTTCAAATTCTCATAAATACCCATTGCCTTTGTGCAGAGGAGCAAACTGAGGTAAGAAAAAGTAAAAACGACCTGCCCAAGTTCGTGTGGCAATGAGCCAGGCCGTTTGTCCACGGCCTTTCTTCCCGGCCCAGCACAGAGTCCTGGCCTCTTTGACCTATAATGCTGTGACTATAAAGAGAGTGGGCCTGGAGTCGGGGAACCTGGGCTTGGGTCCCGGGGTCACCAACTGTGATTCCGGGGAGGTCAAGTAACGTCTCTGAGCCTCGGTTTCCTCCTCTGTAAAGCAGGAAATATGGTGGCTGTGGCAAAGAGTCTTCGTGAGGCTGGAAAGAGATCATGCAGGTGAAATGCCTCGTAGGTTGTAGAGCATCGAATCCAAGGCTTTAAGGACGACCGCCACCACCACAAGGATGACAATGACTGAGCAGTGGTGATGATGATACCGTGTCCTGGTCCCTCTGAGGGGACACAACCTCTCCTCCACGTGGGACGTGAGATTGGGAAGCACTGTGAGACCCTTCTCTGCTCTTCCCGGGCCACAGAACAGTCCAGGGAGGACCTGGGACCCAGCTCACTAGGAAGCTAAGGCACGGAATTCTGGAGGCTGGGTTCCCAGCGGGCCTGGCGCTTGGCCGTGGGATTCTCATTTGTCTCCGGCCCTGGAGCTTTAACAGCCAGGAGTCTGAGCAGGGGCTGGAAGAGGGGAGGCTGAGCTCATCCACGCACATGGCCTCCTTTGCTTCCCTCCCTTTCCTTGTCCAGGTATCCTTGGACATGCCAGGGGGCGGGGGCGGGGTTGGTCCACATCCCCTCTGAAGTGTGGGTGCCTGGGCAGGAAAGGACAGCTCTCAGGGTCGGTGGAGGGGGCCTGGCTCCTGTGTCATCCTGAGAGACCACAGGTCAGTGAGAAGCAGGCGCTGCCCAGGCACCACCAGACCAAGAGATGGGCCATGGGATTGGGGTACGGGGCTGAAAGTTCAGCAGAATGATGGCCCCCAAACACATCTATGTTCTAGTCCCTAGGACCTGTAAATATGTCATCTTACATGGCAAAAGGAACTCTGTGGATTTGATTCACTTAGGATCATGAGACAGGGAGGTAGGTGATCCTGGATTATGGAAGTGAACTTAATGTCGCCAGGAACGAAGGTGGTTTCATTTCTAAGTGAAAGAGGAAGGCAGGAGGGTCAGAGTCAGAGAGAGATTAGAGGATCCTACGCCAC
>NW_011894213.1:3606-6070 GCF_000151845.1 Pteropus vampyrus | reverse complement strand
CTTCAGCAGGGGGTTCCGACGGCGAGAGTGGCTTTTGGAGGTGTTTTCTGTTCTGGGAAGTGCTGTGAAATGTGGCACCTTAACTTACATAACCTCCGCTCCGATGATGTCATCAGAGGGATTGTCTAAAAAGTGAGTCTTTCCGCTGGAGGAAGCAAGCTGTGGTTCTGAAAGGAAAGCTTTGGGGTTGGCGAGAGGTTGTTCGGCCACCGTCTTCCTCCTCACCTCGGTGACATCTGGGGAGGCCCGCCAGCCCGCCCAAGACGGGTCCACTGGCCAACATGCCCTCACAACACATTTTGGCACAGAGAATATAGTCAATAATATTGTAGCAACTCTGTACGGTACTGGCCTCATCGGGGAACCACTTCGCAAGATACATAAATGTCTCATTGCTCCGTCGTACGCCTGAAACTGATATAATATTGTAATATTGTATGTCAACTATAACTGAAAAAAATTTTTTTAACTTAAAAAAAAAAAAGATTTAACAACAAAAAAATAAGAAACACTCCACGCCACATTTGGGCATCACTGAGTCCCCACGAGCACTGGCGGACATCGAGCCGTGACTTTGCCCGTTGGCAGTGGGGTCCCGACGGCCTGCGGTTCCGTAGCAGCTTTCGTGGGAGCTGACTCGAACACCCCCTTCTGAACTTCGGTCATGAAGGGTACATGGCCAAGAATCCGTCAGTGAGGACCCGTTAAACAAACAGAGAGCCAGGGAACATCTGACTCATGCGACGGCCGGAGCTGAGTAAGATCAGAGGTACTTTTCCCTGATCCTCCCTGGCAGTTCTCAGGCCGTGTGGGACCTCGGCCCGCATATATCAAGGTGAACTCCCCGAGACCTCGCGTCCAGCCGGGGAGACGTTTCTGGCTTTCTCTGGGCGGGGGGCCTCGAGGTCCTCGCCCTGAATCCCACTTACCTTCTATCTTTGCTCCTACGCATGACAAGATTTCGAGCCCCCTCCGTACATGCGAGAGAGCGCATGTCTCTACACCAGGCTTCCGGAGAAAACGATGCCCCGAATCTCAGGCCCTCCGGCCGCCCCGCACCCTAGTCCTGCTTTTTGGGTGCTCCATTCACACCCCCTGGTGTCACCACGAACGTTAACACATGCGGAGCAGAAAATGTCCCCTTTTGTCTTTAGAATCTGGCCTCATTGTGTTTCCCTTTTCTGTGACTCAATGCCTCAAAATGCAAAGTTCAAGTTTCCAACAAGTTTTTCCTGGTCCCGAAAACCTAAAAATGGAAAAACAAGAAAAAAAAATAAATAACCCTTCAAGACTCAGTAGCAGATGTGCAATTTAAAGAGGAAGCTGGAATTTATCTTTGGGGGAGGTCGCTTCAAACCAGGAGAGGTCTGGGACTTTTTTAGTCACGCAGATGTTAGGTGAGAAGCCTGCCGTCGTTTGGGGGGAGGATTTTAACCAGAGAGAGTTTCCAAATCCCACTCCTTCCTAGTTAGTGCCGCAGAGCCGAGTCTCAATGGTCAGCCAGACACCTGCCCCTGCCCTCTGCAGAAAGCGGCTGGTTGGCTTTTCTCCCTTCGGTGTGGGTTTGCCCAGCCTGTTGGTAGAGGACTTCCCGCCCAGCACGCATTCACTCCCGGGAGAGCCCAAGGCCAGCTGTGCCGGGAGGTGGGGTGCCCGGCCCGCTGCTCCGTTTGCTCCCTGGGGAGGGCAGATTGAGGAGAAGCAGAGTGAGTGAGGCAGGCCCACGTGGCCGGGACCACCGGTGCCCCCCATGCCACTGGCCATGGCTGAGTAAGCCAGGCTTCGGGAAATGATGCCGTGGCAGCCTTGCCAAGGCCGTGGGGGCCCCAGCCAGTGGGAGGATCGGAAAACGATGGGATGATTAAGAAAATGGATATTCCCACTGCTGCTCAGCGGAACGGGAAATGGGAAGCAGACCTCGGGCCAGGGGAGTCTGCATTCTGGGGGCTGAGGGCAGAGCGAGGGAACCCTGAGTCTAGGAAGGGACAGCAGACCCCCGAAATGTGGAGAAGATGGGAGGAGGCCGAGGGAGAAGGGAGTGTCCAGTGGGGACCGCATTCGATGAGCGCCTTGGGCACTGGGGACTTGGGGGAAAGCATGGGAGGAGGACGCAACAGCACGGAGACAATTATAAGGCGCAAGGGGCCCCTGGGGGAGGCCCCGGGGCTGCCGTTCAGAAACAGAGGCCGGCATGGCCCGCTGGGTGGGACAGGCCAACTCCTCCCTGACCGTCCCTGGTCCCTGGTGCTAACACAGGGGGCTCTGGGCAGCTGGATCTCCCCAGGCAGGCGTGGACCCGGACTGTGCTCGATGAGTACTCAGGAAAAGGTGGGCTGGAATTCGAGGAACTGGGGACACACGGGGCAGAGTCCCACAGCGACGTACAGAGTCCCTTTCCTCTTCTCCAGCTGCCCCTCTCCTTTCTAGCCGCATCCAGCAGGATGCTCAAGGCGGAAGACTCTAG
>NW_011894213.1:0-1415 GCF_000151845.1 Pteropus vampyrus | reverse complement strand
AAATTCCTAGATGGGGTTCTCTAGTAGGCATTTGGATCAGAGAAGATTCTTCAGAGTTGTTGGCCTAGAAGTGTGTTAGTCAGGGTTCTCCAGAGAAACAGAACCGATAGGATATCTACCTATCTCTACTATCTATCATCTATCTATCACCTATCTATCATTTATTATCTATCTATCTATCTATCTATCTATCTATCTATCTATCTATCTATCTATCTACCTACCTACCTATCTCTACTATCTATCATCTATCACCTATCTATCATTTATTATCTATCTATCTATCTATCTATCTATCTATCTATCTATCTATCATCTATCATCTATCTATCTCTACTTATCTCTATCTCCATTTCTATCTCTATCTTTATCTCTATCTCTACCTCATTTATATCTGTCTATATACCTATCTACCTGTCAGATACCTATTTCAAGGAATTGGCTCATGTGACTATGGGGGCTGACAGGTCCAAAATCTGTAGAGCAGGTTGGAAACTCAGTCAGGGGTTGATAGAACAGTTTCCTTCTTCTTCTCCAGGAAAACTCAGTTTTGGCTCTTCAGGCCTTTCAAGTGATTGGATGAAGCTCGCTCACATTATCCATGGTGACTCAGGTGATCGTAGATGCTCACCACATCTACAAAAGACCTTCACAGCAACACCTAGATTTCTGTTTGATTAAATAACTGGGAACTGGAGCCCAGCCAAATTGACACATGCGACTAACCATCACAGATGGTAAGAGTTATGCTCCTGGCTGGGATTCGTCAGAGGGACCACATAGAGACACGAGAAGAGAGTTTAGTACAGAAGACTGAGGAACTTCAACATGTCAACTTCGGGCAGAGAAGGAAGTGCTGGGCAAGGAGGTCATGGAGATGCAGCCAGTGAAAAACAGGTCTGTGCCAACCAAGTCCGGGAGACTCCGAGTTACACAAAGCACAGCAGAGCAGGCCTCTTTCCTGCAGGACTTCTCAGAGCCTTTAATGTGTGTCTGTACAAGGTACAGCCCGCGAGGCAGATGCAGTGGTTGCGTCTCACCATTTGGGAGCCCTTGTTTCTTTTCTTTCTTTTTTTAAAAAAAAAATTTTTTTTGAGAAACTTTAAGAAACTCTACAAAGTAAATAATAACACCAAAATAGCTTAAAAATTGGAAGGTGAGATCTAGAAGAAAATGATGTCAGGATTGATTTGAAGAGAAAGAAATTGGGCAGCTAATGGGGTTGGGGTGCTGATGGGAGATCCCCAGTTCTCAGAATAAGCCGTTCTGTTCCATGATAGAGCATGAGGATGAGGGGTCACATGACCCTAAAAGGTCATTCCATGGTCAGGATGTCTCATTGCTTTATCTTCCGCCAGGTGGACAGGTAATGTTTAGAAAAAAACTGATTCCAAAGTTAGGCCCAGGTCCTTATG
>NW_011894212.1:9137-9641 GCF_000151845.1 Pteropus vampyrus | reverse complement strand
GTGGGAAACCAGCCAGTCCTGCCAGCTCTCTTTCAGCATTTGCGCCACCTGGTGGGAAAATTTTGTGTAGACCACCTTGAGCCTGGACTCGATTTAGTGGTCTCTGGTCCCCTCCGGTGATGAAACATCTTAGCCTGGTGTTTTTGGGTAGTTTGATGAAGTGATGTTTGACCCAGTGAGTATGCTGGCCCTCTCCAAGGAAACAGATTTGGAGCTTATTAGCGGAGAGGCTAGAATCATCAACCTGTATCCAGGTCCACAGGCTGCTGGCTGGCACTCACCCTGGGGCGGTCCGGTTTGGACTCACTGGGAAGACATTCAAGGCATGTGCTTCCCTAGGTCTCTAGTTCAGCATTCCTCCCAGGTCAGTGTCCAGTTACCCTCGTGGTTTTGGACTCATGCACCTGTCTCAGAAGATTCTGGTAATCTCAGAGTATATAATGGAGTCATCATAGTATAGTCCTCTCAGACTTGCTGGCAAACAGTGAAAAGATCAAGAAGAGC
>NW_011894212.1:4335-6187 GCF_000151845.1 Pteropus vampyrus | reverse complement strand
ACATGTGTCCACCGGGCTTGGGCCAGAGCTGGTCCATAGAAGTGGCTACCATTGCAAAAGTCAGGGGTAGGCTGGGCAGCTCTGCAGAAGCAGCTCCCGGGTGGGGCGAGAGCTGCCTGAACATGTAGCAGGGGTTGGTCTGTACAAGTGGCAGCCGGGGATTTATATTTGAATGAACAATCTTTCCCCCCATTGCCCCTCCAGGGGTCTGGAAAATGGAGTCCTAGTCTGAGCAGATGCTTTCTGGAAGAATATATGATAGTAGGAGAACCAAACTTTTAGTGGTCAGCAATCTGTTGGGGATTTGGGTGGCCAAGGGGTGAGTGTCATGGTTTTGCTGTTACAGGAACTACTCTCATCTCCCCACCCATCATACCGTAGGTGGGGATATAGGACTCTGAGACTTGGGAGGTAAGGGTTGCACATAGAATCAGAAGGAAGTCTTGGAACAAAGAAAAGGCCTGGATTATGGGGCCAGATTCCAGGACCCAGGAGGAAACACTTGTCATGAACAAGTGCTTCGGGTGTGCTAGCGAGTGACTCTTGTTTAGGGGTGCCGCGATGATCATTTCAGATTGAGGTGTTATTCTGGTAATCCTCAGTCAGGGGGTATGCTGGTGGTCTGCAGGAGTGACCTGCTGGCTGAAAGTGGAGATTTACTGCCTTACAAGGTCACTTCTAGCTCCAACTCCAGGAGCCACCCTATCCCAGTCCTAATATGGAGGGTGACCTGCAGGGGTTCCCTTTTGAGTGTTCCCCAGGTGTTAAGTCTTTCCTGGAGATGATGGGACCTAGGGATGAGCAAGAGGGAGGAGAGAAACCCTGGGGAGGTGGGCGTTGGTGGTGGTGGAGGTGGAGTTTCTTACTCTTTTCCCACATTCTAGGCCCTTCTCTAGGTGGGCTGGGATTTGCTTGTCTTTGCCACTAGATGTCGCTGTCTACTAGTACAGAAGCACAGGGAAGCGACTAGAAAGGAGAATTAAGGAACAGGGCAGCTGCAAGGAGTTAGTAGTGCAGAGCCTGCTGTACCAGCTCAGGAGAACTGATACTGCACACAACTCTTCCTGACTCTGTTCGGTGATGCGCCTTCGTAGCTTGAGGTCAGCCATGCTGGGAGTACTGACACCATGGAAATGAAATTGGCAAATGCTACGAATTAGGGCTCCCAGTTTGGTTGTTCAACATTTACCAGCACACCGTTGGGTGTAGTGACCATTCGGTGACACTGACTGGGAAACTGAGGCTCAGGAGTTTATTGAATCAGTGGAAGAAGTGGAAAAGAATCCTGCTGTGTGTGAAGCACTGCATTAGGTGTGAGACAAGCACGAAGGCCCCCTCCTCTGCCCGGCCTGAGGAGGGAGACTCCATGCATCATTGCCGTGGAGGCGTCCCTGGCATCAGGCACACATGTGGCGTTTGCCTGCATTATTTGAGAGCTACAAGGGAGGTTGCAGTAAGAAAGAGCATGGAAGTGAAAATGGAAAAGCCTGACAATATCGAGTGTGGCAAAGACTTAGGGAAGTAGGGCCTCTACACTGCTGGTGGGGTATAGTGGCCACAACAGGGAGCAGGAAACAGAAAACATGCATGTCTTCTGACTCAGCGACTCCATCTCTGGGTATTATCTGGAATAGTGTTATTTGCTGATAGATGCATTATTGTAGTAGCAAAAAGGTGGAAACCTAAATGTCTAATATATACTACACACACATATAGTATAAACTATATACTAGTATAGTATATATACTTAAGGGTATACACGTATACACACATACGGTGGTGTGACATACAGTGGTGTGTGTGTATATATGTGTGTATATGTACACTTATATGTACATATGTATACACACAC
>NW_011894212.1:0-2420 GCF_000151845.1 Pteropus vampyrus | reverse complement strand
GTAGCATTAGCCTGATTTCTCCTTAGTAATTTGGATCAGTCATTCCAAACAGTAGAGTAGGTCCTTTTTCTGCTTGTTGGTTTCAATTCAATAGAAACTTTGTAGAATCTGGTGGAATCATTACCTTCTTGGGAACTGAGATCTCCAAAGCAGCAGATCTCAAAGCTGTCAGGATGGAAAGCAAACATTCTTTGAGTGAATTATTAGGACTAACTGGGAAATAAGACAATTCCACTTCTGTCTCTTGATTCCCAGACTCAAGTATTCTGGCTCCAGGGGAGACTGTACCACAGGACAGTCTTTGATTCAAAGAGTAAACTGTATCCTACAAGACAGAAGTCCATATTTCAGGGTGTTATCCTTCAACTTGTGCCATAATTGAGTCTTCAGTAAGCCACTCCATTTTTAATTAGGCCAGTTGCCTCTGGGTAATGGAGTATATGCTAAAACCAGTTAATCCCATGTTGCACTTCCTTTGATATGGAATATGTTCCTTGATTAGACATGCTGCTGTGGAGAATGCCATGATGAATGGTGGCTAAGGCATCCTGGAAGTCCAGGGATGGAGATGCTGGGAAGGCAAATCCATATCCAGAATTTGTAACCCTTCAGTGATGGAAGAGGTGCAATGGAATAAACCTGCCACCAGGTGGCTGGCCGGTTCCCCCTGGAATGGTGCTATGGTGTGGTGGTGGGGTTCCCGGCTGTTCTCTGCTCTTGGCAGATTAGCCACTAGGTGGCAGCAGTATCCTGGTCAGCCTGGTAAGGGGGAGATGGTGTCCACCAGCTCATGCCCAGCTCCCATGCCTACCACCATGGCTCTTCTGTTCAAGAGTCCACTGGGCAAACACTGGCATGGCTGGGAACGAGGTCGACCGACATTGTGGAGGGTGTCGTTTTGTTGACTTGGTTATTGAAGCCTCCTCTGCAGAAAGTGTTCATATGCCATTTGGTGATACGGACGTGAATAACCTTCACACAGTGTCCATTCCAAGAGGCCCGTCCTATATCTCTTTCCATTCTTCCTTGTCATGTATTTTCAAGTAGAGTCTCTGCTGTCTCAGTCGACTCGGAGTGCCGTAACAAAACACCGTAGACTGGGTGGCTTAAATTGCAGACATTTATTTCTCACAGTTCTGGAGGCTGGTCAAGGTGCTGGCAGATTTGGTTCTCGGTGAGGGCCAGCTTCCTGGCTTGCATATGGCCGTCTTGTCTTCTCATTGTGTGCTCACGAGGACTTTCCTCTGTGTATGTGGGGGGTAGGGGAGAGAAAGAGATATATTAATTTCTCCTCTTCCTCCTCCTCTCCTTCCTCCTCTTCTTCTTTTCATAAGGGTACTAATCCAATCATAGGGGTTCCCTCCTGACTTCATCTAAACCTAATTACCTCCTAGAGGCCCCATCTCCAAATACCACCATGTTAGTGGTAAGGGCTTCGATGTATGAATTTGGGGAGGAGACAAACATTTAGCCCACAACACTGTCCATCCAGCCAAACCACTGGTAATGCCTATGATTCACTGCAGGTCCATATTTTTTGTCATTGCTCAATCCAGGCCAAGAAGATCTTAAATGTATCCCTCAGTCTTCTGCCCCTGGGAGAACTGTCCTCCTCTGCTGTCCTTCAGGGTCACCCCTGAGTGGGGCTATAGTGCTGCAGCTGGCTACTTTCGGGTGGTCCCAGCATATCGTGCCAACCCACTGAGAAACCAGACTCAAGACCTCCTCCTCTGTGTCGTGTGCAGGGATGAAATCCTGGTCTCTGCCAGAGCCATTTTGCCCCCGTGAGAGAAGCCGGCCAATGTGGGGACCCGACTGTGGTAGGGAGAATCCCAGAGAAACAGGGCCGGGGCCTCTGGGTTTCAGGTGGCTCTGAGTGCCCCACATCTAGATCCTCAATGATGTGAGCCAATAATCCCTTCCTTGTTTGAGGCCAGTTTTTGGTATGTCCTGCAGGGTCACTGACTGTCACGAAGCAGAGGTCTGCACATGTGCTCCGGGAGCATGGAGGGGGGCCTGGTACTTCCGCCCACGCCTCAAAGACTAAAGAAAAGGGCCAGAATTTCCATCATACAAAGGCAACCGAACTGTTGAAAATGTAAGCAAGGGACACAGACACGACTCTCTTACAGTGTAAATGCTTGGTACACATGTCACAAATGAACGTTGCATGAAGAAAGTCATTGAGGGACGAGTTCCCTTTCTGGGAATGGTGGGCTAGGTTATTCAGTTGCGTTAGAAGTAAATGGATGAAAAAAGATACCATGAAATTCTTACCCCAAAGAAAGCTCATGTAGTTAGTTACATTGATATCGAATTTAAAAGTTTTCTGAGCAAGTAGCATTACCTTAAGTAATTCGAAGAAGATAACGACAGGTTGGAAGACGTAATTGACTTTAGCTAATGGACTTACATCTAGA
>NW_011894211.1:7297-7860 GCF_000151845.1 Pteropus vampyrus | reverse complement strand
TACCATGAAAATACAAATCTTAAAGCTAGAATGACTATTAACACAAATTGGTCTTCAGAATAAGTCATATTATCAATTATGTAGATGAATATAACGATAAAAGCTTCAGTTCATCACAAAGACAATCATAAACATAAGCATCTAGTAACGAAGCATCAAAAGAGTAAGCAAAAACTGGAAGAATTCAAAGAATAGACAAATTCACAATTATAACTGAATTATAAACATTCCTCTTGAAAACTGATGCAACGATTAGAAAATCAGTAAAGATAAAGGAGACAGCATTGATATTTACAAAATACTCCACCCAACATGAACAGAATACATATTCTTTCAAGTGCACACTGGAATGTGAAAATAGACCATCTCCTGGGCATAACATAAATCTCAGTGGATTCACTGGATGGAAATGATACAAAATATGTCCTTTCACTACAAAATATTTAACAAATTAGAAGTTAAAACAAAAAGTCATATTTTGGACAAAAGATTTGAACTAACATTTCTAAACATAAACAAACCAGAGAGTACATGAAAAGATGGAAAATACAAATTAATACCAT
>NW_011894211.1:2377-4932 GCF_000151845.1 Pteropus vampyrus | reverse complement strand
AGAAAATGGTACTGACGTCAATTTGCCATTTTGGAAAGTTTAATTCCACTGAATTTTAATTTCTTGGAGGTTACAGTCCCATCTCACAACAGAAGTAAAATAAACTATCCAGAGCCCTGTCACCTGTTTGTAAATGGCCAGGCACGGGGTGAGCCACGAATCAAGCTTTTCCATCTCACCTCTGCGTGCTGCCCACAGCAGGCGTTCCCTGGCACCGAGGCCTCGTCCCAAGCCCGCCTGGCACTCGCGGGGGCGGGGCCTATGAAGGTGGGGGTGGGGAGCCGCGTCGGGAGGGCGGAGGCGGCTGCAGGGGTGGGGCGGGGCCGCGAGGGGAAGGGAGCGTTGCAGCAGGGGGCGGAGCCGAGCCGCGGGGCCGCCCGCCCGGCTGGGGACCCGGCGAGCACGGCCACTGGGGACGTGGGGCTGACCGCGCAGTTGGCACTCACCCGCCTCCCGATGGGGCTGTGTTTCCCCTGTCCCGGGGAGTCCGCGCCTCCCTCGCCGGACGTGGTGAGTACGGCCGCGCTCCCGCGTCTCCGCGTCCGCCGGCCCGCGCCGCGCGCACCTGTTCCCGGGAGAGGCTGCGGGAGGCCCCGAGCTGCTGACACCTGGGCGGGCGGTTGGGCGCGGTGGCGCGGGCCCCAGAGCCCGCCGTGGGGGACCGTGGTGGCGAAGACGTGTGGTCGCGCTCCGAGGGACGTTGAGGTCCTGCCAGCCGGACCTGGGTCGCCGCCTCGGTGTCGATCTCCTCGCTTTGGTTACTCGAAATTGTCCAAAGGCGGCTCGGGGGTCTCCGTCCTTTTCGCAGACTTTGGCAAAATTGGAAGTTCGTAGGACGCAGGCGTACGCCGACGGTGCGGTGTAGGGGCCATTCTTGGCGATGCGGTAGATGGAGTTAGGGTGCAAAAAGAAATTCCTCTTTCTGCGTGAGCTGAAGTGTTGATGTTCTAGGAAATGTGTATTTTCCTGTGTCTGTACCAGCTGTTCAAAGAAGGTGCTCAATAAAGTCCCTTATGTTCCTGAGTTTTATTGGATATTGTATCCCTTCAGTGTTTATCTTTTAAGTTCTTCTTTTTCTTTAAAAAGAATATTTTATGTAGTCCAGAGCGTACAATTGAAGAGCTGCCATATTTAGCAAATAAAAATACAGGACTAGTTAAATTTGAATATTCAGATAAACAAGGTATACTTCTTTAAAAAATAGATTTGTCCCATGCAGTATTGGGACATACACTAAAAATTATTCATTGTTTAACTGAAATTCAAATTTAACTAGTACAATACATTTATGCTTTTTGTAGTTTGGAGTTTTTAACAGTCTCGTTACATTACTAGTCCTTACGGGGAGTTGATAACAGAAAACCTAAATTCCTCTACTCTACCTAGCTAAAAATTCGCTGAAAGAAATGAGTTGTTTAGGGGAAGTACATTAACTCTTCGGCCATATGATTATAGGTACTAAAAATGACCTGGAAATTAGTACCAGAAAGTTCACCTGTCTGTCCCGCTACTGTTGCTTTTAAATGTTCACTTTGTTTATCTGGCTGTTGACAAAACCTCAATCTCTCAGCATTTGTTAAGCCCTACCCCCATCCTCACAGATAACCACATGGCTCACTACTTGAATGTTACTTTGTCTTTGAGGTTTTTCTCCACCGCCCTAAGTAAAATAGATCTCCCACTATACCACCCACCTGACAGGCCCATATTTACTTGATTGTATTTGACCGTTTGCCCTCACTGGAATTTAAGTTACATTTGGGTGAAAATATTTATCTGTTGTTTCACCGCTGTATCCTCCAAAAAAGTTCCTGAGGCATGATATGTGCTCTGCACATACTGTATTTTGTGCAATGAATAAATGAATGAATGAATTATGGTATGGAAAACAAGGGAATTATTAACAACAGCTCTCATGAGAATGCTACTTACTGTTCTACATATTTAAAATTTTTATAATACATAACATAGAAAAATAATATTCACTGTATCCCAACATGGAACAGCACCTCTCATAAATTTTTTACAGTCCTTCCTATCCTACACAGTGAGATTCGCCCACTTCATTTACGAACCTCTCCTAAAAACACCAACCTACTTCGAAATCCTTTATAACTGGCGGTACAAAACCATGTTTTTTCCTCCTTGTAGTATTAAATGTCACTTGTTTTATTATCTCCTTTTTTGCTTGTAAGCCACCCTTTTTTAAAAAAATAGATTATTTTATAGGTCAACTTGTGTATGTATAATATATGACATAGATCTATATAATTATCGGCATGTATTTATTTGAAAGTATATTGTTTGAAGAAATGAAATTCAGAAAGTTGATTATTTTATAAATGTTGTTAATACTGGCAGTCTTTGTGGAACTTATTGGCCCAGTGCTAAATATTTTTGTAAACTGTTTTATTACATGTAAGATACAAGTGTGTAAGTTTTCCATGATAATGTGTGGTTTTATTTTAAAACATTTTTTACATATTTTCTTTAGGAAGAGAAAAGAAGAAAGCTTGCAGAGGCTGCAGAGAGAAGACAGAAGGAGGTGAGAGTAA
>NW_011894211.1:0-902 GCF_000151845.1 Pteropus vampyrus | reverse complement strand
AATTCACTGTCTTCTCAGTTCAGTTTTCTGCTCTCAAAACTATACATCAATACATATATGTATATATATTTATAATTTGTGGGTCAGGCAATTTAGGAGCATCCTGAGCAGCGGTGATGCTGGCTCAAGAATATCACATAGAGATAAGATTTAGCTTTATCTAATTTCATTTAATAAATGAAATTAAAACACTTATTATTAACTTTTAACAATGTATAAAATAATTTGTTTCAATATTAAGGTAAATAGCCATGATCATTTTGCTTGTTTTTTTTTGTTTTTTTTTTTTTTATATATATACTCCCCAACAATTAAGTAAATTTAGTGTAAATAAAAGTTAGGAGATACAAGGTAAAATATTTGTCAAAAGTATAGATGCTTACTTTCAATATTCTGTTGAGATAAAGATATGTATCTCTGGGTTTAATTCATAGAGGGTTCTCAAAAGCAAATAATTTGAAAATTAAATTGTAGGACTGGTTATAATGCTGAGATCCACTGTTTCATAGTAGAAGAAATGGAAGTACTGACTTAAAGTCATACTATTTTAAGAAAAGGATACTTTATATGGAACCAGAATTAAGAGCATGTATTTAACAACTTCTGACATAACAAATTTAATGTCAACTTTTAAGCTCTAAGAAAGAAAGGGGCTTTCTTAATGAAACCTGAAGCTTCCCTGCCCCAAAGCCTACAGATTAAAAATAAATTAGGCCTTATACTTTGCCTGGTTCCCTCAGAAGTACTCAAAATAAAAACAGTGTTAAATTTAGTACCTTTATTTCTTTGTATTTTATTCTTGTAGGAAATCTCTCTGGCTTCTTTAATAAAAATGATCCTCAAGGCCATTAAACTGGACAGTGGTCGCAGAATTTTCCCATTAAGAGTAACTCATTCTCATA
>NW_011894210.1:3009-4772 GCF_000151845.1 Pteropus vampyrus | reverse complement strand
CTTCACTAGACAACGCCCATTGACCTCACAGAGCTCACCCAAGGGACGCTTCCTCCAGCACCCCAACCCCGTGACCCCTCTAACGCGCCCAAGTCCCTCCTTCATGGGCATGGTCACCGTGGCGATTTGCATTTGTTTCCCACACTAAACGGTGTCCCCGGCACCAGCACCAGGCCTGGCATGTGGCAAGACCTTAACGAACGAGCGATGAACGAGGGAAGAGCAGACGGAGGTGCCAGGCCTCCCCCTGCCCTGCTCTGACCCTGCTTCCCTCCAGCCTGTCAGACCCAGCTCAAAGACACCTCCTCCAGGAAGCCTCCCTGCCCCCACTCGGGAGTCGTCTTTTCCTCTTCTGAGCAGCTCCTAGGCGACTGCCCCGTGAACTACGTCGCCTCTGTCCAGCTGCCTCCCCACATGATTGGGAGTCCCTTGAGGCAGCGCCTTGGGCCTGGATGACCAGCGTCATTGCCCACACCACAGTCCTCCCTCCACTCAAGCCGAGGCCTCTGGAAGCCTTGACTTCCTCCCATCCCTGACTGAACTCTGACGGCCCCTCTGGGAGGGCTGGCTGGTGGTCTCCATCAGCCCCAACTTACAGGTCAGACCTCTGAGGCCAGAAGAAAAAACTCAACGTTCTGAGTATTCTAAATATCCACACACTGGGCACTGTAGCCTATTGGGAGGACAGAGTCCCAGAAGTGCCAGCTCGGGGCACAGACCTCTCCACCCACGGTCCAACCCTCCAGAGAGGAGAGGGAGAGAGAGAGAGAGAGAGAGAGAGAGAGAGGAGACTTAATTACTTCGGTCAGTGTTGTAGTTTAAAACTTACCCTTTAGTGGTTTGGACCACAGAGAAATACATTATACATAAAACATTAAGGTGACATTTACAGTAATTGTTCTCTGTTTACCGAGGGCCTGCCAATCCCTTCCCAGTGCATAATCTGATTTGCCTTCAGATTTTTCATATGTAATTCTATGGAATCAACGTTTTTATTGGTTATAAAATTATTTTTAAAATAATTAGGGTCCCTAAAATAAAAAGGGTCCCTTTCCACCACCACCCCAGAAAGGGCAGGCGCTTGGGGTGAAGGCGGAAGGGCCAGAATTAGGTTCAGTCCCACCCAGCGATGATTGTTGAGACTCGCGGTGAGCCGGGGTTCCAGGAACAGCGAGGAGGACGCAGGGCCCAGAGATGGGGACGGTCAGTGGGATCTGGGCTTGCTCCAGGCAGACAGCAGGGACCAGGGAGGGGAGCGGCGAGGTGGGGCCAGAGCGCGGCGGGCTCCACCAAGGGGGCGTAGATCACGGGTTGGAGCCCTGGGTGTAGATCCTGGCGCCTCTCCTTAAGGACGATGAATCCTCGGGCAACTTTCTCCGAGCCTCCTTCCTCCATCTGTGAAATGGGAACAGGAATAGTACCCACATCCTCAGCTTTCGGTGAAGGTTAAAGAAGAGAATGCATTTAGCCCGGCACCTGGCAGAGGGTTGGTATGAGTCATTGCTGTTGTTGTCACTGTTCATGACAGATTCTCCCTAAGAGGCGGGAAGAGACTTCGAAGAAGGTTGCCTATGGCTTCGGTCTTGCAAGTAAGAAGGATTTCAGGAGGGGGAGATGGGGCGAGACAACTGAGCGAATTTCAGGCAATGGAGCAATTGCTGAGGCCAGGCCCGAGGCGTGAGCTGTAATAATTGTCACAGAAAACACTGAGCACGTCAATATTTAGTACGTGCTATACACATCATCCCCACTGATACTCACAG
>NW_011894210.1:0-784 GCF_000151845.1 Pteropus vampyrus | reverse complement strand
GGCACCCATTCCAGGCGTGGGCCGTAAGCAGATTCAAAAACAATGATAGAACCCCCTAGATAGAAAGTATGCTTTATATAATCACCATCGCCAGCCTTTCTAAACCGTGTCAGTGGTAGGATGCTGCCACCTGAAAAATGCCCGAAGTCTAGTTTGTAAACATCCGCTGGTTACTGTCGAGGTTATTGCCTATCTTTTCATAAACGTTATATTCTTCTTGGAAATTGTTTCTAAGAACTCCCAGTTATAGTTGGTCGCCCACATGGTCGGTCGCTTTAATTCTGTCAGTTAGATCACTAGTTGTTTTTATTTGGGTTTCAAATTTGAGAGAAAGAGAGAGAGAGAGAGATGATAGATAGATAGATAGATAGATAGATAGATAGATAGATAGATAGATAGATAGATACAACAGATAAAAGAAGTTCTATTTTGCTTGTGAACACCTGTGTTTGAGGACCCTAAATCTCTCCGATGGACCAAAAGTGGCCTGGTGCCCAGAGGGGACAGCAGAGGCTCTTAGGTGGAGGACACAGAACCAGAGCCTCACTGGGCAACTTTGGGTCTCAGATTAAGAGCCAGAAGGAGTCTGAGTTGTCTCTCCCTGTCCCCATGCGTGCAAGACAACTGCAGCCCCACAGAGCCACTCGTCCGGCCAGCAGCAGAGCTGGGCCCTGACCCATGTCTGCTGGCCATGTCAGCTCATGTCCCAACGACAGCAGAAAGCAGGGCCATACAACCCACCATGAGGTGCTGGGGCAGAGGGGCCTCAGCGGTGACCTGCCAA
>NW_011894209.1:3113-8251 GCF_000151845.1 Pteropus vampyrus | reverse complement strand
TGGAGCCTCCAATATTTCATCTTCCTGAAGTATTCTTTCCCTTAATTTGTCAGCTTGGGATTTGCGGAACCCTTTGATAATATTAGTTTGGACTATATAGCTGTGCGAAGGTCAAACTGGGATTTGATTTCTCACAAGAAGTATTTTCTCCTCCAAATTAATGTCCCATGCAGATGGCTAGTTCGATTGCATTATTTTTGGCCCTGTCTTGGCCCGTGTTTCTGGGATTCCTGTTAGTCATCATGTTCCTTAACGAGTCCCAACATCTCACAAGAACCTGTTTGAAGCCCTCAATCTTGCCTAAGTGCAAGACAATGGCTATTCTCTCCTCCCCTCGCGTGGGCATCAAAACACCAACCATAATATACATTTTTCTTTTCTCACCAAGGAATTTATCTTGCACTTACTAGATAGTCACGATCTTTAAGAGACTGAGAGAAATAGCAAAGGGTTATAATCGTTATCAGGGTAACTGCCTTACGGGAGAGACTTCTTGAGAAGCGAGCCGGAAAGGCAGCTCCGGCTGGATGAAGCCACTTCGCAGGTGATGCAATGACTTGTCTTCTGAAGGAACAGAGAACGAAAGCTTCTGGATCCACCAGACAGACAAGCCTCAATCACGTATGGTTAATGGATCTTGCTAAAAATCATGGGACGTTTATAATGGCGGGATCACCACCCTACATGTAAGAGACTCTCTGAGATCAAAAGGAGCAGCTGAATGCAACCGTATGTGTAGTATGACTAGTTCGTGAGAAAGCGGTCGTATTACTTCCTGCGTATTTTGATTTTGTTTAAAGAGAGCTGAAACATAATTTTTATGGAATAAGGAAAAACTTCTGGAAACATCAGTTGATGTAAAGTTGTTTGCAAATCAAAATCCCTATAAGAAAGTATTGCAACATGAAGAAGAAAGTTATTCTGAGTCGATGACTCACACGAGAGTGCTAAGTGCCATCTGCTTATGCTCCAAGACGATCTTCGTGGTTTGGGACATTAGCTTTATTATTGGTTTCGTGATATTTTTGAAAATCCAAATATGTAATTCAAATGGCTAGAAGAAAAACATTACAATAATAAGTAGTTTAGGCATTTATTGCGAATTGGCTAGATTTTCATAAAATGGCTATCAGTCTATTATTTTCTTACAGACTGTGGGCAGTACCAGAGCTCATCTGTGATTCTTGTTTTCCTAATGATATTGCATTCTTTACGGAACTATAGCCTGTGGCATTGAGAACACAGATTTTGCCCCTGGCTATTATCTAAAAAGGCAAGTGAAGAAATAGTATCTATAGACTCTTAATTGGAGAAACTCCTTAAACTACTGTAAATGTCACGGAAGTTCAGATCATCAGATGTATTTATCACTGATGTTATTTTCAAAATCCAAGCCTAACAAAAAATAAAATGACCAGACCGCCTTCTGAAATCTGGCTCTCTCAATCACTAAGTGTGTAACTTAGGACATCTTATGTGAGATCTACCTTTTTGTGATCCGCGATATAGGAATCCTTTCTATTAACCTCTTCCAAAGATTGCTGGAAGCTGCACATTATATCTGAAGTGTGAAAATGCTGGGCACGGTCTCTGGAACGTGGTGGTAGGTGTTCCAAAAATGTTAAGAGTTGTTTTTTAACCTTCTTCTCAGTAGTCACGGTTTGTAAATTTTCGATACATTATTTTCCCAAAGTAAACCATGGGGTTTTATAACACATTTGATTCCCCTTTAAATAGATCTTAACTCAAGATTGTTTGAACAAGGCAGTCTATTGAGATTGACTGGAATAAAAGACCGACGAAATGTGAATTTGCAGCCTCATGGGGAAATGCAGGAACTGGCCAGAAACTCAAAGATGTAAAGAGAAATCTATTGTGAGAAATAACTCAGCCAAGTCGTTTTGGTTTAGGTGGTACCTGGAAGTAGAGGAGACTATGCCACTCTCTCTTGCCCGGCAAACAGTTTATCCTGGGGGGTGGGCTGCACCCATGACCGTGACGCCAGAAGCGCCTCGCTCCGCCTGCCATGAACAGAGCCAGAGACAACTGCCCGAAACTGCTTCCCCAGGGTTAAGAGCAGAGCCCGCTTATTGTATCTCCAAAATGATGCCTGGGCTTCTTAATTAAAGACTTCACATACAAGTCTGTTTTCTCTGGTTCTGATAAATTCAAAACAAGGAAATTATTTATCAGTCTGGAAAATGATGGCCATGGGGTGTTGGTGGGGAGGGGGACCGAGTAAGGACTTGTGCAAACCCTCTACTTTATAAAAGCAATGAGAACACTGGCAAAAACGATCAGAGTAGACTTTTTCCGATCTCAGGAACTTCACCAAAGACAACAATCCGGGGAGTGTTTATTCAAGACGAACTGCTTAATCTTGGGCAGGACAGCCAGTTTTGTGGAGTCTTAACTTGCCTTTTCCCATCTCCCCTCCGGTCCTCCCGGCTCTGTGGTCGCCTTGGAAACGAAATGCCATCTTGGAGAAAACCAGCAGCCTGGCAGCCGCCCACGGGACAGGCCTGGTTCCCAGAGAACTGTCATTACTTTAATTGTGTGTGGTTCCCTGAAGACCCACTTATCAGCCTTGTCTTCTTTCGCCCTGACTCAGCACCCACCCTGAACAACGGCCCTTTTGCAGGGCGTCTGTTGAAATCAGTCGGTGGCCATCTTGTATCATCCCAACGGCCCTAAGAGGCGAACAACAAACCAGGGCAAGGAATAGCCAAACCACAAAGGTTAAAAGCAAAAGCTAAAGGGCAAACTGTCCTGAGGGGGATTTGCGAAGCTCTGACATAAGCCTGGGACGCTAGAAGGTCACGCGTGTGTGCAGAGCTGAGCACGTGCTCAGGACTGTGCACGTGCTCAGGGAAGCGTTTCTGAAGGGCACAAATGGATACCAGCATGCAAAAGAATTAAACTGGACTGCCACCTTGCACCGTATACAAAAACTAACTCGAAATGCAAATGCTGAAGTAATAAAACTCTTAAAAGATTAGATTAAGTTTTCATGACCTTGGTATAAGCAATTTCTTTAGATATAATAACAGAAGCACAAGCACCAACAACAAAAACAGATAAAATGAAATTAATCGAAATTAGAAATGTTTGTGCCGAAAAGGATGTTATTAAGAGAGTGAAAAGACAAACCATAGGATGTGAGAAAATATTTGGATATCGTCTGTCTTATAAAAGAATTTGCGTTCTGGATGTGGAAACCTGCAACTCGACAATAAAAAGACAAATAATAAAAATGGACAAATGATTTTAATAAACATTTCTCTGTGGCAGATATATAAACAGTCAACAAAGCGCATGAAAAGATGCTCAAGGTCATTAGTCATTAGGCGAATTCTATTAAAATCGCAATGAGCTACCACTTCACGCCCATTAGGCTAGCCCTAATAAAAGGCTTGCAGTGAGTGTTTATGAGGTGAAGAAATCGGAACCCTCATACGCTGTTGATGACAATGCGCAAGGTTGCAGCCGCTTGGGAAAACAGTCTGGCAGTTAGCCAAACGACTACAGCAGAGTTAGCATCTGACCCAGCAATTCCACTCCTCGATACGTACTGGAGAAATGAAAACGTATGTTTAAACAAAAACTTGTCCATGAATATTCATAGCGGCATCCTAAAATATTAGCCCCAAAGTAGAAAGAAACTCCCCAGAAACGTCCACCAATCGGCGAATGGACAAACAGACATTTTACAGCCACCCATAAAATAGAATATTAGTCAGCCATAAAAATACATATTTTGATATTTTTATCATGTTTTATCCTAAAACACGGATGCACATTGAAACCCATACGCTAAGAGAAGGAAGCCAGAAATGTTAATATAAAATGTCTATAAAGGGTTTCTTTTTTTGATATGAAAATACTGGAGAATTACACAGTAGTTATGAATGTACGACTCTGTAACTATCTGAAACCACCGAAGTATGTGTGCGTACACATATATACATATATAGCTGATGACGAAAAATCAACATATCTAGACATAGAAATTATTTTTCACAGGAGTACTCTAAGCATTAATTTCCTATATTTCAAATAACCCTAATTCTATAACAAGACCCACAGTGACATATATTATGCAACCGTTTGTTTGCAAGATGCTGATTTAATGACGCTGATGAGTCTTTTACGCTTCCATGTGTGCCGCAGTCATGAAATCTCACCAAAAGACGTGGCCTTAATCGTAACGGGATTTGACATATTCGGGCAATTCTTCGTACATTTTCCACACTCCTCATTTTATCCTTTCAACAACCTTTTCAGTTATATTCAGGCACTTTTGTTCTCATCGTATGTATGAGGAGCCCACGAAACAGAGCATTTAAGGATTATATTCAGGACTTCATAATAAATCAATAACGAAGGCAGTAGTAGTCTGACAGCCGTTTTTAGATTATTATTTCCAAAACGCACAGAAGGGAGAACTCATACAAAGAAAAGTGTCCACTTTAAACATTTGGTAAGAGCATTTTCCTACTGGCTTAAAAAAGCTCAAGCCAACAGCTTTATTGTTGCCATCCTTCCTCGGATGCTTCGGAGGACCCTTAGCAGCTATTAGTTCTCCACTGCGACACACGCAAACGTCCACAGCATGACCTTTCCCCCGGGGAGTTCGCAGATCACAGTACGTTACAGGCGGGACGCGAATCCCAGTTTACAGAAACCACCAAGACAGGTGGCAAAGTCACCACGAACACGGTTCATGAACAGTGGCATTTGAAAGTCAACGAGGGGACCGAAAACGCCCGGTGGACTCTTGCCCGTGAAGTGACACCATATCCTGGAGCGACGAAGAGCATATTGTCTGGGAAACGTTGAAGCCTGGGGCCTATCTGTGCTGGACTTCCGGTCGTTTCTATCATCGGTCAGTTTTCTCTGTCTCCTGGCTTTGTCTGGCGGTGCCGTCGGAATCTCTGACTAAGAACTGAGCGAGCACAGTGTCGTCTGAGCGCTGACTTCTGTAAGTGGACGGGCCGTGCGGCCCAGGGAGCAGAGCTGTGCGGGGAGCCGACGCCACCCTGAGCCTGAGGCCGCTCGGCATGACTCACGCCGCTGCTCCCTGCCTCCTGGTGTGCTCGTCACTGGGGCTTTGCCTCGCCACTCTGGAGCTATTTTGA
>NW_011894209.1:0-318 GCF_000151845.1 Pteropus vampyrus | reverse complement strand
TATATTTTATGCCTTAGAAATGTCCATCATGAGATTTTCTAGCCTTATTCAGACATGTTTTCTGTAGTATTTACTTGTAATCATTTTAATTCTCTGCTGTGGAACTCGAGAGCTCAAATAATATAATCTTTCAGACTGCCAGGAACTGAACGTCAGAAATTAGATCAGCTGAGTTTGCTCTCTCCTAATAGTTATTTTATGAGGTCCTACTACAATCTATTTCATGGGAAAAATGGTAAACGAGACGGACTCTGCCAGCTTTCCATCCTCTGCCTAAAATGTCACTCTTTGAAAATGCTGGCTACAAAGCGATGTTTT
>NW_011894208.1:8191-8970 GCF_000151845.1 Pteropus vampyrus | reverse complement strand
GGGAAAATAACCCAGAAGACAAACCCAGCCCTCGTTTGTAGCGTTTACTCCTTTCCATGGTGTAAATATCTCTGCCGCGATCGAGTCTAAGCCAGCGATGTGACATCGTTGAACGTGGAGATGGGAAGAGATGGGCACTGCACTACAGTATTTCCACCCCACAGATACACTAGACGTAAATCATCTTAGAAGCAAGATAATAGTAAAAGGTGGTAAAATAATTAGAAAGTGATGAGTCTAAGTATTTATCAACTTTGTTTTTTGAATTAATTTCTGTACTTATATGATTTAATTTTTTCAAATGGCTGTTTAACGACTGGCTTGCAAAATGGCTGAAAATTTAATAATCTGTTTTTATGAGACATGCAAATTGTCTCTAACACCTGCTACTCTGGGGGCGGGGTCCCCATTCCTGTTCACATAGGTAAAGAGATGGGGGCCTTTCAGCAGCAGCTCCCTTCCCCGCAGGTCTTCACCTGTGTTCTTTGGGTCCATCATGCATAGCAATTGAGTTCTCCCCATAAAGTGAGGAGGGCAGCTGGCCCCTCCACCAATCTGCTTGATTCTCCTGGTGAAGAGGGTGCCCTGGTAGGCACCCAAGATATCGTTGAGGCTCTGATGTTTCCTTCTTGACCAGCATGGGTGTGGCTGCCATGGCTCTGTCCCCTGGCTGCTCGGCCAGGACAACCCCACTGTTCAGCCTGTGTCTTTTTGCTGCATCGACCTCTGCTTTTGCCCTTTCTGTCCCCCACCTGCCTCCACTTTATAGATCCTGAACC
>NW_011894208.1:2796-4841 GCF_000151845.1 Pteropus vampyrus | reverse complement strand
ATGAAGAATTTTGTGGCTCAAAATGTCAACAGTGCCAAGGTTGAAAATCCCTACACTTTTAGTAGTCCTACGCAGTGGGTGTTACCACGATTGCCACTTCGTAATGAGAAACTTGAGTTTCAGGAACGGGGCTTCCCTGTGGTACCCCAGGTCCCCTTTCTGTGAGTTTCAGGCAAGTTTCTTTCCCTTTTGCCTTCCTGGTGTCTGACATGGAGTCTGATGCCTGGGAAATGGCGCTCTGGACATTCTCTACATGGGAGCCTCAGGGTCTGTAAAATGAGTGAGTCATCTCAGTTTTCTACTCTGTGCACATGAAATGTTGCTACCCATTGCAAGTAGATCTCTGCAGCCTTTTCTTTGTCATGCAGTATTTCAGCTGCTTTGCCTTCGTGTGCCACAGTTTCCCCATCTCTAAAGGAAGGCAGTAACGGTCTCTGTCTGTAAGGTGCTGTCAGGATTCGGCTCCTTGTTCTCAGCTCTTAGAAGAGTCCCGGGGCGTGTTAAGTGCCATGTACCTGGGAGGGTGAATGTTAAAGGCGGCAAGTCCATGCCCATCATGCTGCGTCTTCACTTACATCCTCTTCTCCCCTCTGTTTACATCATCGCTTTCTTGGGGATCCTTCTCTCAAGTCAGGCTCCACCCCCAGAAAGTTCCTTTAGCTCCAAACAATTTCCTCCAGGGAAAGGGCGATTGCATGACGAGAGAGGGCGAAAGTCTAGGTCGAGCCCCCCATCTCTGTAAGTGCAATCGCCCAGGTAAGGGCCCATGTAAGGGCGATTGCACTTACAGAGATGGGGGGCTTGACCTAGACTTTCTCAATTTCAGTAAGTATTTACCGAGGGCCTCCCCATGCCGGGCGCTGCAGGTTCTGGGGACACAGCAGCGCCCTCGTGGAGCCCATGTGTTATGGGTGAGGTAGACAATCGACAAAAACGTTAATATTTCAGACATTTGGGGTAACAAGTGCCGTGATGAAAATAAAGCCACATAAGAGGGTAGAGTGTGACACTGTGGGAACATGTGAATGTGCGTATGTGGGGGTATGTGTGGGTGGGGCAGGGTATGTGTGTTTGTGATGTGTGTGGGGTTGGCGTGTGAGTGTATGTGGGGAATGGGTTGTGTGAGCGTGTGGGGAGATATGAGGGTGTGAATGTGAAAGTGATTTCGACAGTTGGTCAGGGAAGGCCTCTCTGGGGAGTTGACATTTCACGTCTTTATGAGTAGTACCCATTTTCCCACCTGAACGCGGGAAAGGCCTGGCACGAAGTTGGTGTTCAATAAACATGGGTGGAATGTCACAGGGCAGGACTGGCGGGAGGGAGATGCTTTCCAGAAGCTCCCAATCAGGTTTTCCTGAAACCTCAGTCTTCGCTTTGAGAGCAGTTCCCTGAGTGGGAGCCCTGCACGTCTACATGGAAAAACCACCGTGTACTTCACAGTTGAGATAGCGTAACATTAGATTACCTGTGTTAATGCACAGGGTGATCCTCTGACCCGGGTGACGGGCTGGCCTCTGTCATCAGCTCTTTCCAGAGCTTTTACTGTTCTCACCTGATGCCTGTGCTCATTCATTTGTTCATTCATTCATTCACTCATTCTTCAATTATTTATTGAGTACCTACCATATGTGGATGTTCTGGGCATGCGATGGAAACCTCACAGAGCTCTCAGTGGGAGGAACTGACAGGTAAACAGGTATTTACAATGGGGTGGTAGATGCAGTAAGGGGAAGTTCAGGCACTGTGGGAACACATGAGAGGGGTACCTAACTCATCTTTGTAGGGTGACCTTGAAGATGAGACTGGGCACCTGAGGAAAAAGACAGGGGAAGAATAGGGCAGAGAGACCTATGTATAAGAGTCATGGGGCAGGAAAGGGAACCCTGGGGGGTTCCAGCAGGTTTGAATATGGAAGCCAGTGGGGTTGTGGGTGGTTGGGAGTGTCCTGACTTCTGGAGACTTACTCAGAGGCCATGGCTGGGTTAAGAGGGAAGATGTTCTCTCCTCTGCTCCCAGGGTCTGAAGGGGGTGCGTGGAGAGCTCAG
>NW_011894208.1:0-546 GCF_000151845.1 Pteropus vampyrus | reverse complement strand
TGAGGGAAGCAAGCCCAGGTCATCGAGGGTCCGACTAGGCAGTGAGAGCCACCAAAGGGTGTAGGCCAGGGAGCCAGATGGTGACTGAGGGTGATGCTGCTGGTTCTGGCTTTGGGTGTGGGTAGATCAGAAGTGGGAGGGCCAGCATCCAGAGAGGCTTCTAGGACAAGGGGTCTGGAGCTAGGTCCTGAGGGTGGGTGTGATTTGGGAGTTAGCCCACAGAAGTAGTTGCGTGCTTTGTATTTGGAGGCACTGGGGGACTGTGTAGCTCTAGGGCCTTGGGAGAGGTCAAGATTCCTAGGAAATGGCTGCAGCCAGGTGGCCTCTGGGCACTTAGCAGTGGGCCTTGGGAAGTGGCTATTTTGACAGGGCCTGGGTGGGATGAACAGGCCATCCAAGGGGAGGCAAGAGTTTTCTTTCAAGGATGTGTGTGCTTGTGTGTTAGGAAGAAGGACTGGGCAAGGGAATGGGGTAGGTGACAGTGTGGGGAGAGGGGAGAGGGACTTGGAGAAATCTGAGTGACAGCAGAGGTAGCAGACAGCATAG
>NW_011894207.1:6103-7969 GCF_000151845.1 Pteropus vampyrus | reverse complement strand
GTTAACCAATTTGCCCAAGGTGACACAACTAGGGAAGACAAAACTGAGATTCAAGGTCAGGCTCCAGAGCCCCTCCTCACGTGACCTTATGTTTATAGCATCTTACATCATACCACTCCATTATATACCCTCTGCCCGGCCTTGCATGGTCCACTGTGGTGACTCAGGTTTGTTCTATCTCCCCAGGGAAAACTTATCCATGAGGGCAGGGAGCATATTTTTCTTGTCCTCATATCACTATGAACCATACTCAGTGGCCTGCAAAGTTTTTTGCTTGCAAATCCTCTAAAAGAGTTTAGAGTTACAATAAACACCCTCTGCATTAGTCAGCTTAGCTGCCATAACAAAATACATAGACTGTGTGGCTAAACAACGGAGACTTATTTTCTCACATTTCTGGAGGCTGGAAATCTGAAATCTGGGTGCCAATATGGCCGGGTTCTGGTGAGAGTTTTCCTGGCTTGCGGAGGGCGGCCTATTTGCTGTATCCTTACAAGGCAGTTCCTCAGTGTGTGGTCTCAGAGAGAGATTTCTTTCTTCTTCTTCTTATGAAGGCACCGATCTCATCATAAGGGCCCCACGCTCGTGACATTTTCTAACCCTCACTCCTCCCAAAGGCCTCATTTCCAAATATATCGCAGTGGGGGACAGGGCTTCAACCAATGAATTTGGGGACGGGGACGGGGACACAAACATTCAGTCTGTATCACCCTCACACAGTTTTAAGTGATCTTCGATATTTTATCGTAACCTTAGCTGCAAAAGATATCATTTTGATCGTATTCGTAAATGTTACTTTTATGATAAAATTATTAAACCAGTCTTTTAAATGTATCCAGTGGAATATAAATACCAGAGCAATGTGAAAACCATCATCATTTATTTAGAAATTATATGAGAACATTTCCCATTAGTTTGGAAATTTTATCTCATTTATTTCAAAACTGTATTTCCAGTCTATCTCAACACAATGTACTTTTATGTTTAAAAGTATTTAATTACCTTATCCTATTTCTCTAAAATACGGATATTGTATATAAATTGAAATTTAATATTTTACTTTACTCCAAGCATTAAAAAAAAAAAAAATCCCTTTTGGATTGAGTTATTATTATAATTACTACAGAGTAATAAATTATAATAAAACGACATATAAATTTCGACAAATTATTAGTAAGCATAAGATAATTTTATTGGAAATTCATCTTTAGCAAGATGGATTGGGGGATGGTACATATTGACTTGAAGAAGGCAGTTTTCCTGACGTGATATTTCAACATCCCCCCAGAGAAGTTTACAGCTGGAGCAGGGTACCCTAGAACATTTCTCGCTCTGGTTAAGAGGAAAAAGGCCAACCATGCAAGACTAATGGAGCACTAGGCCTGCACAACAGCGGGCTCTCAGTCAGATTTAGGAAAGAGATGATGTTCTGAGAAATCAAAATTCTGCCTTCCGCAGAAGCCCCCTCAAATGCTCCTCTCATTAACCGGCTGCTCTGAACACTCAGCCTTTAAAAGCAGGCTTGCTCCTCTCTGAGCTCCAGACAAGGTTCCTTTCAATCTACTTACCCCAAGTTGAAGTTCTCACAGGCTGGTAAATGCAGTGAGCTTATTTGCAAGCCAGGGTCATATCTGCCTAGCAACCCAACATGAAGACAAGAAGGACTATAAATGTTGACAGAGAACAGGCAGGCCAACTTTGCACAAAAGAATCTGTTTTCATGCAAATGACCCTAAGGGAGGTGGCTGGAAAAGAGAGCAGTGGGGATGGCTCTCAGAGCCAATTTATTTCCCCAGAAGATGCTGAGGGACTTTTTAAGGGCATCATTACAGCCTTGCCCACTGTAAGTGAAGGGCCAAGGGTCTC
>NW_011894207.1:2300-3478 GCF_000151845.1 Pteropus vampyrus | reverse complement strand
GGAGGTGGGGGTCCGGGGCGGGGCGCTGCGGGCGGGCGCCCGGTGACACCCGCCTGAACCAACTTGCGGTAGGCTCGGGCCCACGCCCTAAGGAGTTAAAGCTTTCTCATGTTACCCAGCGGCTTATAAGGAGGGGAGGCCAAGCCTCCGCCTTATTGGAAGCCTTTTGGGCGTTATTCTCTGCCCTTCTAACTTGGTGAGTTGGTTTTATTATTTTACATGTTTAAAAGTTTGATTGTGGGCTGTGGGTTTTTATTTTAATCTGTGTTAGCCTTTTTTGCCGGCTGGGTGGTGGGAGGCGGAGGACAGCACTGAACATGTTAACATTTTGGAGAGGTTATTCCGAAAAATGTGCTCTGACACTTGGGAATGCTCAGGGCCACCGGGATGACGCGCTCTTGCCCGTTTGGCAGCTGAGAGTTGAATGATCCTGACCCTGGTACAGTGGGGTCTGGAAAGTACCTTAAAGGCAGGCTTGGCTTTTCAGTGTTCCCCGCCCCGGGTGAGGGGCTCCGAACTGTGGGGCGAGTCGGGGGCACTGGGCTCAGCCCCGCCGTGGATTTGCCGCCTGCCGGGGATGCCTGCGCGTGTCAAGAGCCAAACGTCAGAGGTACCTTCCCCTGGCTCGCGCGCTCACGCAGGGCGGCCACTGAGGCAGCGCGAGGGAAAGTGGGGTTCCGTGTCTCCCCAACCCAACACACAAATGGGGCGCCAACGTGCACCCCCCCCCAACCCCCGCCCGGGGAAGGCAGGCATTTCTCGGCAGAGCGCGCAGGTCCTACACCTTGCCGGTCAGAGCTGTCAGTGGCTGAAGCCTGGTCCCGCTCAACTTCCAAGGTTCCCTGAGCTGCCAACCACTGAGAAGCGCCCCGGCTGCTGAGCAGTTCTGTAGCGAGGGAGGATGATTCTGTAGAGGAAGTGGGTTATTTACTTCTCGGTTTTTTTTTTCTTTTTTTAAAGCTATATCCCCACTCACCCCAGAAGACAGGTGAGAGTTTGTGCGGTGGCATATAAAATGTCACGAAACACGGGGACTGGGGACGTTAGTCTTAGAAAGAGCTCTCAGAGCCAACTGGGGAAGAGCGATTACAACTTGTCAGCCAGGAAGCTAGTTTTGTTTGCACTGTTAGACACTCTGTGTCAGCTCTTTCTCCAAAGATATGGTTTCTACCCTGCGA
>NW_011894207.1:0-896 GCF_000151845.1 Pteropus vampyrus | reverse complement strand
TTTTATTTATTTATTTATTTTTTTAGGCGCAACCCTTGGTTGACCTCACAGAATGTAAGGACCTTGTCAGCTTCCAATCCTTTATTTTTAGGCCTACAGCACCTGGTCTTCGTAGGTGGTCTCCCATCCACGTACTAACCAGGCCCGACCCTGCTTAGCTTCTGAGATAAGATGGAATCGGGCTTGTTCAAGGTAGCATGGCCTTAGACTCCCTGATCTTTAAAATGCTGTCCTGGGGGCTGATACAGCAGGGCCTGGAGGCAGGAAATTTGACTCCAGAGCAGTTCTGTCAAGTCCCTTCACCTCTCTGGGGTTCAGGTCCCTCATTTTGCACAACGAGTAGGATTTTACAATGAGGAAATGGACAAGATGAGCTCCAGATTCCTTTCAGCTTTAACATCCTGTAATTCCAACCTCATTCTAGGGCTCCAGGTTGATCCTAATCCCACCCATTATGCATGTGGAAACCGCTGATCGTAACAGACAAAGAAAATGGGATGGGCACCCAGCACCAGAGCTGACAAGTTGTCCTGCCACAGAGCCTTCTGATGATGGGTATGTAAACTCGTCTCATATAAAACTAGAATCCAGGCCTACACCAACAAAGATTCTGTGTCTTGATCCTGCAGTGATTTTAGGCTGGAGGGATATTCAGTTTGTCCCTGTGGGGCCTTCATCAATTTTATCCTGGTATGTTATTATTCTGCTTGGTCCTGAGCCCTCTGTTAAGACTCTAAGATTCATGGGCACCCTTTTGGGTTAGGACGATTGTGCCAATGTGGCCTTGGATTTAGCCACTTAGTCCTGCTCGTCAGAAATGTGCTAAGCACTAGAAGGACGGGGCTGAATGTTTTTATTTTATTTTGTATTTTTATCCTCACTGCCCCCCCCATTCC
>NW_011894206.1:5739-7411 GCF_000151845.1 Pteropus vampyrus | reverse complement strand
GTCTGGCCTCCGTGCCGAGAAGCACTGGTCTCCCCACTGCGACACCTGGATGCCCTGCTCCAAGTCCTGCCTGGGTCATGGCCTCACGGACACCCTGCCTGATGTGTCCGTGACCTTGGGCCCCTGCCTGACACACGGCCACCCCCGCCAGTCACGCAGGTCTGCCCTGGAGGGAGTCACAGTGGCCACCTCGGCGCCATCTGCCCATCTCCTGCGCCGCTTCCTTCTGTGCTGCTTCCCCGTCACTCGTGGCCAGCTCAGGCCGCTGGGCTTCTCCCCGGGAGCCGTCGCCCAGCCTCAGGCCTGCGGTGCCTCGGCAGAAACGTGTTCTTTTCTGACACTAAAGAGGATGTTACTGCAAATCCTGTGAGGGGCCATCGCGGCTCCCGTGGGGTCAGAGTCCAGCATCCTGGCCAGGGAGGGGCCCTTGGGTGGGCCGCCCTGCACCCTAACAGCCTGCCAGTGGCCAAACCCTAGGGCCCAAGGCCCCCGACCCCCATCTTCTTCACGGCCCCCCTGCATTCAAGCTCCTCCTCAGTCACGTCAGTTGCAGATTGTGAGAACGCTATCTTTTCACCCAAAAAAAGCAATGAAAACCAGCCTAATCCTAAAAAACGTCCATGTCGGGGAAAGCAACACGCAAGGGGCCCCTCCAGGTCAGAGACTGGGGGGCAGCGCTTCCGGGGCCGCTGCACGTCGGTCTTTGTGACCCGTGCTCTGTGGTTGGCGTCAAACCCTCGTGAAACGTCGTGTGCGTAAACGCACTGACCGTCAGGAGACCTGTGTGCGGCCTGGGGCAGGGGAGCCGTCGGGGGGCGTGCGGGGACGCCCGGGACCGTGTGTGGCCTGAGCGTCAGGCAGGGGGACCGTGCTGTTGTGCTTGGTGCTGAATCTCCAATGGTTCAGGGAAGGAAGCATGCGTGTGTGTGTGCGTGCGTGTGTGTGCGCGTGTCAGAGCTGAAGCGAATGTGGCTAACGCCGTGCAGGACCCCGGCACCGGGCGGGCGGGCGGGTATTCATGGTGGTCTCCTCGCCGCACTGCAGGGCAGGCATTCGGGCCGGCAGGGGCATGTGCTGTGTGTCCTTTAAGCCACAGAGCAGGTTGGACTCTGCAAACCCGTGACTCGCGGCCCTTTGATGGCTGAGCCATTCCCACCAGTTCACCCAGGGCCGTTGGTGCCTCAGGGGACTGCCCGGTGCCGCGTCGAGTTCAAGCGGGAGGCAGGGCCGCACCTGTGCTGGTCAGGCCCGGAGAAGCAGCAGACAGTCCGCTGCCACTGGCTCCCTGTGGCCTCTGGGGTCCTCTGAACACTGAGCCCATCTTCCCCCCGCCATCGGCGTGTGCACCTGTGCTGCCGGCCCCAGCCATGGCCCCTCCACTTGGGAGGGCGCAGCCATGTGGACGGCGCGGCCATGTGGACGGCGTCCCTCTCTTAACCTGAAGATTCGAAGCCGGTTTGAAGTCCTTGGGGGCACCACACGTTTTAAGGCCAGAGCCGAAGGTGTGCAGGGAGGGGCCTCGCTGTGGACCTCTTAACGCGAAGGCTAGACACTGGGTGGGCGGGCTGAAGAAGGCTCAGCCTCGTGTTTGATGGGTCTGTCCCCTGTGTGGCCTGTCTCCTGTCCCTGCTCCTGGCTGCCTTCGCCCTGTCTCTACTCCCGAACCCTCTCT
>NW_011894206.1:3407-4176 GCF_000151845.1 Pteropus vampyrus | reverse complement strand
TCCGTGGGGGACTGAGGCTCCCGGCGTCGCCACGGCCTTTCCACAGCATTCACGCGACCTGCCGTCCGCACAGCACACAGAAAACGCAGACGCTCTGGTCAGGCCTCTGGACGCCGAGGGTCCGACCGAGCAGGACGTGCTGGGGGTGGGGTGGGGGCCGCGAGGCCGAGCGAGACTGGCTGTCTCTCCTGCTGGGGCTGCTCAGCCTCCGCTCGGCCCGTCCGCGGCTGTCGGCCACTGTGGTGACGGCGCCATCCTGCCCGCAGGAAGCTGCCAGGTGACAGCTCCTGAAGCGTGGCGTCCCTCCTCCCTCCTCCCTCCCTCCTCGACAGGAATCTGTGCTTCTGACTCAAAGCCAGCGGCACGCTGAGTGAGGGCAGCTCAGGGCTGGACCGTGGGCAGGCGCCCAGGTGGCCGGAGCAGCTCCCCGGGGTGCCCGTGATGGCCTGGAGGCGGCCACTTGGGTGCCTGTCTCGCTGCTGTGTCGGGGCTGGTGGGCTCCCTGTGCTGCCAGGTGGAGGCCCGGACACCGGGTTGTGGTCAGCACTCTGCGTGCCTGTGGCCACGGGGGCTAGCACAGCATCAGCAGCTAATGGAGTAGACAGGTGACCGGGAAAAGCTGGCCTCCCCCAGGACCCAGCTGTGCTTCCTCAAGAGAACGTGACCCCAGCACAGGTTCACCATGCGTTCATTAGTGGTCTGGGGGCAGCGCTGTCCTCCTGGGGCCTCCCATGGGGACTCAGGAACGTGGGATCCAGGGATGCTGCTC
>NW_011894206.1:0-407 GCF_000151845.1 Pteropus vampyrus | reverse complement strand
CGTGGCCACCCGCAGCGGGAGGCAGATGGCCTGGGGGCTGCAGGAGGGGCCAGCCTGGCATCATGGCGCTTAGCATCTCGCCCAGCCTCGCGGGCGTCTGTGTGAGTTAGCAGGGCGAGGGTTTAGGACGCAGACCGGGCCCAGAACACCTGTTCTCTACAGTCACGTGTGACTCACGAGCCAGCCCAGAGCAGCGCGCCCCGTCGCTTGGAAAGGAAGCGCGCGAGGCCCGGTCCCATCAGCCCGCCGTGAGCGGCAGCCTCTGGGAAGCAGCCCGCGAGGCCCGTCCCATCAGCGCGGGCCCCTGCCCGGTGCTCCCCGCCCCGGCTCTGCTCCTCCTGGCCCCGCGGTCACGGTGAACTCGAGCGTCTGTCTCAGTCCCAGTCTCTCCGGCTGTGATGGGTGTT
>NW_011894205.1:6511-7978 GCF_000151845.1 Pteropus vampyrus | reverse complement strand
TCTAATTGGATGGAAGGGCCGAGGCTGAGGAGGGTCCTTGCTTCGCAAAACGAAGCAAGCTTCTCCGCGTGCGCCTGGGCCCGCTGGGGCGGAGGCCAGGAAAGCACGGCCCGTCTTGGTTGGAGGGTTCCCGCAAACCCCGTTGTTCGTTAAGGTCAAGGGCACACTGTGTTTTGTGGAGGGCGGCGGAGAACGTCTTGGCATCATGCGCAGTCCTCAGGCAGTCCCATTTAGCTGCCAGGCCTTAATTGGAATATTTTATTCTTCTGCGAGAGGAGGGAGAAGCGTGAACTTTTAGGAAATCCCACTTTAATGGCCCCTCTTTTTCTGCTTCTAATTGGGTATTTCGAAGGCAGGACGTGTCGCATCCTGTTCACAGATCGAGACAGGTGAGAGCAAGGTGATGTAGCGTCTTCCGTAAAACCTCCACCCCGCCCGAGCCGGGGCGACCTGCCGCCAGCGTCACAGTGTTACAACGCGTTGTCACAATGTCACGTCGCCTCCTCCCGAAGCGCCGAGGGGACTGTGACAACCTGTGGCTCGTCAAAAAAGTCCCCCTGGAGGCTGAGTGCTGCGGACAGCCCGTGGGAGTATTTCGGGTGACGAGCGGAGGGGAGCCATGTGCATGCTGGCACCGGCGCCCCGGCCACAACGCCGGGAGAATGTAGAGTGGAGGGAACTGGTCGCTTCTGCCGCCCTGCGGTTTCCAGCCACTCGTTCTCACCTGGCTCGTTCTCCATTCTAGAGAAACGGCGGCGGGCGCGGGCCGCGCGCGAGCAGAGAAGGTTTGTCGCAGCAGCATCCGGGGAGGAAAGGGCTCCAGTGTGCGGCAGGGAGGGGACAGCCGAGGACCCCGAGGTGCGCTACGCGAAGCGCGAGCCCCCTGAGGCGAACGTGGCCCGTGCCGCACACTGACACGGGCGTCACCTCACGCTCTTAGGTACAGAAAGCAAACTGCGGGACGGGGCGTGCGCCGTGGACCCCTAATTTTGTTAAAAAGGCAGTAGGAAAACTAAGTTTACCCTGTGCGCGTCTGTGTGCAGGTGTGAGCGTGCACGTAGGTAGCGCATGCCTCTGCACGTACGTGTGCACGCGCATGTGTTCTGTGCGTGCACGCGTGACTCTGCGTGTGCAGCTGTGTGCACATGCGTGCATCCACGCATCACGGAAGAGGTCCGGAACTGCGCACACACGTCCGTTCTCTGCAGATGGCATTGCGTGTGGGTTTTACTTTATACACGTCTATTATCTGCATTTATTACGGCTGACGTGGATTATTTTGTAATCCATACAAACGAGCAAAAACCTACACCGCCAGGAAGAAGAAAATGCAAGGACACACTTTCGACGCAGCGTGAGGGAAAGTGGGTGATAACGGTAACTATTAAATCCGGCTCCGTCGTGGGGTGCGCCCAGCCCGGCCGCCTCGGGGAAGCTGCAGTGTTTCGCTGGCCTCGGGAACGAAGG
>NW_011894205.1:2092-4751 GCF_000151845.1 Pteropus vampyrus | reverse complement strand
TATTTGAAAATAGCTCTACTGCTTCCATGTTGACTCCACTGGGGTTCGCCTGCCTGGAGAACGCCCCTGGGGGTCCACTGATTGAAAACGAGGGGTGGGGTGTGTGTGTGTGGAGAGCCACACTCAGCATCGGAGACATGCAAACGGGAGGACGTTTTGCTTTTCACAGCGTAGACTTCGGAATTCGTTCCTAATTGTAAGAAGCCGTATTACTTCATAGTAAAAACTAATCACAGGTCAGTACGGTTTATAACGGGCACCGAATAAGCATCGACGGGGAAATGGGTGTCCCCAGCCTGCTGGGCAGTGGCACGGGGGTGTCACTGGGCCCCAGGGTTCACGAGTGTGCCAAGTTGTCTACCACACCCTGCTCCCCCGTGAAGATCATAAAGGTGATTTTTAAGCCAAACCTGTCTACATCACAAATTCTGAAGTGTAGAGCCCAAATGACGACGACGTCCCGTGGTTAGCTGCCACCGGTCGACCAGTCGGCCACGTCTTCTGGGTGCAACGTGCTTGGGCGGGGGTGGGGGGAGGCATTCGTTTTGTTGAATAAACAGGTAAAATGCTTCAAGAGCACAAATGTTTTTCCCCCCTTGGGCATATAGTATCCTGCTCCATGTCTATGCAGAAAGGAAAAAAAAAACCCACATTTTTGTCTTTTGATTCATAATTCCTATGCTTGGCGTGCTAGGTCTCCTTATGGTCTCAGCCGTTAATATTTCCTCTCTGTAAGACAGGTTTGAGCAAAGCCGATATCTTAATGCCCGCAGTTAGTGCGTGCTCGACACAGTGTGCACGTTGCTTTCTTTAGAAACCAGGAAGAAAAGGCGCCACTCCTGCAATGAAGTTTTAAGATACGGAGATCACCACCGCGGTCGAGACTTGGGACCCGTTCATCTTGCGGTTTTTAAGAAACATTAGAAATATTCACAGTGGCAGGATATCACGAGAGCAGTCTGTAAGATGAATTAGAAACAATGGTCTCTTGCTTTTGATTTATTACCCGGAAAATGTAAATGCGACCCTATGAATATGACTCAGTGAGTGAAAACTGCCCGGGATGGTGTCTTGTGATTGTTCTAGGCTGAAAACCCGGGCCGGTTGGTCTGTGCATGGACCGGTTGCCAGGAACTTCAATCTGCGTGACATCCTCCTCTTGAAAAATGCTGGGTGTTTTATTCTGTCTCTCCGGCAGCAACGGGAGGAAAAGATTGAGCTGGTATATTCGACTGGGAACGGGGGCGCTGCGATCTCCCGGCTGGATGGTTTCGCTGGCGGGCACGCTGCCGAGGGGCGCAGACTACGGGGATTCGCCGGGCGCCTCCACGCAGTCCCACCGGGGCTGCTTCGCCTGCGGGCGAGCTCCGTTATGCGGATGCTGCTGGAGGCACACGGTACCCCGGTGCTCGGCGGGGGTTCCCTACCTCTGATCTGACGACTGAGCCACCCCCAGGCTGCGGCCCCCCGGCTCCTCCCGCAGCAGAGGCCTCTGCTCCGTCGCGAGTCGTCGCGCAGTCGGCGAGGTTAAGCCGAGCAGAGCCGGCGTGTTTCACATAGGAACGAAGATTTAAAAAGCGAGGAGGGAGTGAGGCTCGTGGCTCGTCTCGGCTGTGGGGACGAAGGGGCGCTGCGTCCGTGGGCGGCGGGGGACCCCTGTGAGCCACCACAGCCAGAGGCCGGCCACAGCCCTGTGACTGGACTTTTCCAGACGTAGCAGGAGCCGGAGGCCGAGAAACCGAACGCGCTTTAAAAACTTGGAGCCGTTGGTCTGACGCCACGGCCGCCAAGTCGGGGCTGAAACGGATGCAGGAGGCGGGAGCCGGGCGGGCGGCGCGCGTGTCCACTCACCCGGCCTGGACGCCACTCTGAGAGGTGGCCCTTACTGTCATCGACTCCAGGTCTCGCATGTGGCATCTGAGGACCCGAGAGGCCACCGGCTCGCCCACGGTGACGTGACGCTGTGACGGAGGCCCGGGGAGAGCCCAGATCTGGGGCTTTGGCTTCTCCGGTGCCCTTGGGGTGGCTTCCAGCTACTGGGCTCCCAGCCGTGCCACCAGGGCCCACGTGACGGGAGGCGGCTGTCCGGGGAGGAGCCGCCCAGGCGCTTGTCCTGTTCCAAGTCCTCCTGCCCCGCGACGTCGCCGCCTGCCTCCTGGGCAGCGAGAGGGCTCTGGCTCCTGACAAGCGGGCCTTGTCTCTGTGGACGACATAATACCTGCTCATCGCCCTGAGGGGCTCGGAAGGTGACGTGCGTCCCCAAGCCGTGGAAGGAACACTCGAGGAGCCGGTCGCCCGGTCGAGAAGACAAAACCAAGGCACGCGACGCAGCGCGCGGGGGCCGCCGACCTGCGCACGGCCGGCCAGCAGTGTTCCTCGACTTCTCACGTTGGCTTCTGCCGTTTGGGCCAGGCCCGTGTCCGCAGTGGACCTCCCCGAGCACTCTGCCGGTGGCCGCTCTCTCCCAGTGTGACCACCAGAGTGTCTCCAGATGCTTCCGGGTGCGCGGTGGGGACACCCCTGGCCGAGCACCACGGCCTGGTTGCGGGCTTGGCGGGGGAAGCCTTCGCCGTGCCCCCAGCGCCCGGTTCGTCCCTCCGTCTGCTTCTTCCAGTTGCCGAGATAACATCGTTCCTGCTGACCCCGTCGGCTGTGTCCT
>NW_011894205.1:0-1265 GCF_000151845.1 Pteropus vampyrus | reverse complement strand
CACAGCCTAATCCTTCACCAGCATTAAATATTTAACATGATCACAACGCGGGTGCCAGGAATATGTCGGCATTGTTTAATTAGACTTAATTAAACATAAGGAAAAGTCTAATACTAATTCAGGTCGAGCTCTTTAACCGATTACAAATCCTCCCCTTCTAGGTCGCTGACTGTTAGTGGCCTCGCACGTCACCCTCTCGTTAACTGCGGCCGAGCCGGGGAGCCCGGCTAGAGGGGCAGGGATGCTGTCTGCAGGCGGCCGAGCTGTATTTACGGACAAGGGGCGAGAACGGTTTTATACAGAAGACGTCACGTGGACGTTCGGCCACGTCCAACATCCGGGGGGCGGGGCAGGACTGTCTTGTGTCACGCAATCGACGTGAAATGTTTTCACTGGAAATGGATACACTTGGAACTTCGATCTGTTCGTGTACACACACGTGCGTGCGTGCGTGCTTGTGTGCGTGCGTGCATGTGTGCGTGCTAGTGTGCGTGCGTGCGTGTGTGCGTGCGTGTGTGCGTGCGTGCATGTGTGCTTGCGTGCATGTGTGCGTGCTAGTGTGCGTGCGTGCATGTGTGCGTGCGTGCGTGTGTGCGTGCATGTGTGCTTGCGTGCGTGTGTGCGTGCGTGCGTGCGTGCATGTGTGCATGTGTGCATGCGTGTGTGTGCGTGCGTGCGTGCGTGCGTGCGTGCGCGTGTGCGCGTGTGCGCGTGCGTGCGTGCGTGCGTGCGTGCATGCGTGTAAAGGGTAGCTCTCAGACTGTACTATTCAGGCTGGAAGGCTGACAAAACCATGAGACAAATCCTACTTTGACCTTGCGCTTCCAACACCAGCCCTGAGGCCCGTGAGGTGCCGGCAAACGCGTTGGCTACACGGGAGGAGCGTTTGGAGATTTGGTATTTACACTGACAGGTGACCTCTCCTGACACCAGGGCTAGAGCGTGAAACCGTTATTTCGATTCTCTGCTCTTCGCATCTCCAGAATGAAGAGAGAACAGAGACCCTTCGACGCCAGGACACGGTCATGAGAAACCCCGCTTAAGAAGGCAGTTTTTTTTTTTTTTAACTGCCTGTGACATTGTAAACGTACACTTCTCCCGTGTGTGTGTGTGTGTGTGTAACATTGTAAACGTACACTTCTCCCGTGAGTGCATCCTGGCTGCGAGGTGGCTGGCTGTCTCCAGGGCAAGCATACAGCGTCTGCGAGAGAGAGCGAAAGCCTTCAGGGTTTGCAACTCCGTGGGCGGGGAAATTTAACTCGGGG
>NW_011894204.1:2322-6750 GCF_000151845.1 Pteropus vampyrus | reverse complement strand
GCAGGAAGAATCAACATGTCAAAATGGCCATACTGCCCAAAGCCATCTACGGATTCACTGCGATCCTTATCCAAATACCAATGGCATTTTTCAGAGAGTTAGAATAAATAATCCAAAATTTTATATGGGGCCGAAAAAGACCCCTAATAGCCACAGCAACCTTGAGAAAGAACAAAGTTGGAAATATCACACTACCTGATATCAAACTATACTAAAGGCTATAGTAATCTAAACAGCATGGCACTGGCATAAACACAGACACACAGATCAACGGAACAGAATGGAGAACCTGGAAGTATACCCATGCCTAGATGGCCATTTAAGTTATGACAAAGAAGGCGAGACTATGCAATGGGATAAAGACAGTTTCTTCAACGAATGGTGCTGGGAAAACTGGACAGATGCAAATAATGAAACTAGACTACCTACTCACACTATATACAATAATAAACTCAAAATGGATTAAAGACTTAAATGTAAGACCCGAAACCATAAAACTTCTAGAAGAAAACATAGGCAGTAAATTCACCGATACTGCTATTAGTAATTTATTCTCTGATATATCGCCTTGGACAAGGGAAACAAAAGAAAAAGTAAACAAATGGGACTACACCAAACTAACAAGTTTCTGCACCGCAGAGGAAGCCGTCACAGCACGAAAAGACAATCCACTGAATGGGAGGAGATCTTTGCCTATGATACATCTGACGGAAGTTAAATCTAAAGTTTATTTTAAAAAAACCTCATGCAACGTAACAACAAAAACAAACGGTCCAGTTAAAAAATGGGCAGAAGATCTAAATAGGCATTTCTCCAAAGAGGACACACAGATGACCAATAGACATATGAAAAGATGCTCGAGGTCACTAATTATCAGATAAATGCAAATTAAAACCACAATGAAATATCACCTCACGCCTGTCAGAATGGCGTCATCAATAAATCCACAAACGAGTGTTTGGCGGGGATGGGAGAAAGGTAAGCCTCGTGCACCATTGGTGGGACTGCACATGGGCGCAGCCACTCTGGAAAACAGTTCGAAGGCGCCTCAAAAATTTAAAAATAGAACTACCTTTTGACCCAGCAATTGCACTTCCGGATATTCATCCGCAGAAAACCAAACACTAGTTCGTAAAGATCTCTGCACCCCTATGCTCACGGCAGCACGATTCACAATAGCCAGGATATGGAAGCGACCTAGGTGCCCATCAACAGACGATTGGATAAAGAAGCGGTGATCACATGCACAATGGAATATTACTCAGCTATTAAAAAAACGAAATCTTAACATGTGTAACAACATGGATGGATCCAGAGGGTATTACGCTAAGTAAAATAAGTCAGACAGAGAAAGATAAACACCATATGATTTCACTTATATGAGGAATCTAAGAAACAAAAGGACAAACTAAATGAAAACAGACTCGCAGATGCAGAGAACAAACTGGCGGCTGCCGGAGGGGAGGGGGCTTGTGGGGCTGGTGAACACGGAGAGATGAAGCAGCACAAATGAGTAGCTACGAAACAGTCAGGGGGACACGGAGCACAGGGGGGCCGCGGAGCCAGGGGGCCACGGAGCACAGGGGGCCACGGAGCACAGCGCAGGGAGCAGGGAACACCGTCGATACTATTGTAAGGGCTGCATGTGGTGCCAGGTGTTTGGTAGGGTAATTGGGGGATCACCTCGTGGATTGTATAAATGTCGAACTTTTTAAAATTTAAAATAAAAATAAAAAATAATGCAATATTACTTGTAAGTTTAATACTATAGAATTATTTTAAATCTACTGTCTGTGGAAACAAGCCTTGTAAGTATTTAAATACTTATAAAAAAAGTGGTTTGTATATATTTATAAAGGGAGATGACAATATTTTGTCCTACGGAGCGACTCCACCGTGACCCAGCCCATCATTATGTGAATTTCGATCAGCCAGGCGTCTAAGCAACTTCGAGCACAATAGCTACGTATAAGAAAATCCGCAGACCCCCTGACTGCCTATGCGCATTGCTTCTAAGCCTGAGCATAAGTATTCAAAGAGAACCCGACAGTCTGGGAAGGTCCCTTGCTGTTCCAGCCTCGCGAGGAGGTGACCTGAGCGAGCCAGGAGCCCTGTGGGTGCGAGCAGCGCCAGGCCCAGGGAAGGGCACGCGTGGGTGTCAGGTAGTCGTTACGGTTGTGTGTTTTAGAGGCTGCTTTCTCCCAGACACGTCGGGCAAACTAAAGCCCCGTTAAAATGCTCACATTTGCTCAACACATTGCCAGAGTCTTCCAGAACATTCTGCAGTCTCTGCGGCCTTTGGCTGGGCCTGCCTGGCTCTCTGACCTCCAGGGCAGGTGGCTCCGCGGCCTTGGTGCCACTGGGGCTGCGGTGACCCCGGGGGTCGACCCTGTGCCCCGAGGAGCCCACTCCTGACACGCGAAGTTGGGGTCCCGGCCTGCTGAGGCTGGATGTGTTCCCTCCAGCCACGTCAGGTCAGGTCGCGCTGAGAGCATTAAGCAAATTACGACCCTGGGGGGAGCTCTGAGAAGGGTGCGAGCGGGTCCCCGACTTAGGTCTTCACGGAGAAAGAAAGAAAGGGTCCGCGGGCCCCTGCCCAATTCTAAGCCCCTGGGCCAGGTAACCGAACTTGCAAATGCCGGCGACACCTGGCTTCAGAGAATCAGCGCGGGATGCCCCACGAGGGGTCCCCCACACGCGGCAGCGCTCACGACCCCGCGCCCCGCCCTCTGGCCCCCAGGCCCTCTCACCCCATGGGGACAGCGTCTGCTGCAGGACACCCCGCTGTGCCGAGGTCCCCGCCTGTGCCCGAGCCCGGTGCCTCCCACAGCACAGCAGACGGGGTCCTTGGCGCTCAGCTCTGGGCCCGGCCTCTCTGCCCTCCCACAGCACAGCACCCCAAACCCAAGCACGGCTCCGCAGTGGCCCCGAGACCGCGCGCTCCATTCCCAGGGTCCCAACTGGTCAGTGACTCTTCCCGGTGGCTCCCTGTGCACTGCGGCCTGTGACAGCCACGGGGCCATCCCTGTGGGCCTTGCGCGGGGTCACAAGCTCGCCTTGTGTCCCCCTGATTCTCTGCGACAGGGCCAGTTGCCTGTGGGGACCGCAAACTCAGTGCCCAGAGCAGTAGACACTTATCCCCTCCAGCCTAAAGGCCAGAGGCTGACTCCGGCGTTGGAGGCCGGGCTCCCTCCGAGGCCCCCAGGCAGGTCCTCCAGGCTCTCCCGCGTCCGGTGGGCGGTGGCACTCCACCTCTGCCTCCCCGCTGTCCCCATGTGCTCCTAGCCGGGACACCTGTCAGCAGACACCGCCTGCTGCGCTGTGAGCTCATCTCGAGGATCACACACCCGCAGAGACCCTTTCTCCAAATAAGGTCACGTTCGTTGGTTCCAGGCGGCCACGGATTTGGGGGACAAGGTCCCCCTCCAAGTGTCACCTCGGGCATGAGAATGAAACGTGCACGTTAAAGCAGACGGGCCGTGGAGAAAACGGATTGAACTTTTGCGAGCAGGAAATCCCGGGCGGCCCCTGGCGTGGCGTTTAAATACTTCCGTGGGTTTTCTTTGCTTCACTGTGTTATTTTCATTTTTTATTTTTGCGAGTTCAGGTTTCCGCAATCAAATTTGAACGTTTTAATGTACAACTATTTGTTGTATATACAGCTTTTCCTTTTTCTTTATTTAGAAAAGAAACACATTTTTTTGAGGTCAACAGATTGGGAGTGAGAGAGAAGCGGTCGGCGTCGGGGGACCGAGGTTGAAAGAACTTCGCTTTCTCAGCCATGAGCTTCCATCAAAGGCCCATTTACTCTCCTTAGGATCCTGAAGGCCTGGCTGGGATTCCATTACTTTGGAAAAGCAAAGTGGCTTTCTGGGCACTTCTATTCTGTCTGTGACACAAATCAGAACGAAATCAGATGGAGAGAGAGAGCTCGTCCCGCCCCGCTGTCCGGACCCCTCCGGCTCGCGGCCTTCCAGAATCACAGCGTTCTGCTTCCATGATGCAAATTCCTCCACCGAATGAATTCTCAGTGCTGCGCTCACCAGGAGCCCGTCTGCAGCAGGCGTGAGGAAGGACACGTGGCTGGGGCGGGGTGACCGGGTGGCTGCATCGGCTCCCAGCCCGGGACCCGCCCTCCTGACCAGAGGTGGTTCTAACTTGTGATGTTTGAAGCTCGGTGATTTGGGCACCTCCCTTAAGGAGAGAATACAAAGGTGTGTCACTCTGTGACATTTTATGAAAGCGTGTGAACACGGGCACAGGCCGAGAGGACACCCTAGTGCCTGGGGCAGGGCGTGCGCTGGCGAGGGGCTCGTTCAGGTGTCTCGGCTCTGGCCTCGAGCTGCTGAAGTCCCTCCTGAACCAGACTGGCCATCACAGTGGCCCCCTCGGGGCCTCGGGTAGTTGTCCTGGCCCATCGACTAAACA
>NW_011894204.1:0-622 GCF_000151845.1 Pteropus vampyrus | reverse complement strand
TTTTCTCTTCGTTCTTCGGAAAATCTCTAATAGATAATAACAGCTATGAAATGTCAATTCATACAAATAGTTAGAACTGCTCAAGAAAACCTTAACACCAAGCGTGTCTCCCGACCCCGACACCACGCGAGGGGCCCCGTCTCGCTCCCAGCACATCGCGATGTTTCCCACGTAAATTTAACACACGGAAGTTTAGTAGGTACTTAAAACAGGACGACTGCCCGTGACGTCATGAGATGATGAGGCAGGGACACTGCCCCGAGAAGCAGGACGTCGGGGTCCCCAGGGAGCTGGCACCGCCAGAGCCCGCCTGTGGCCGCGCGCGGTGCCCCGGCCCCTGGAGCACCCGCGGGCAGGCAGCTGCCCCCTCGCAGTGGGCAGCGTCGGACCAGAAACAGCTCACGCCCTCCAACGTGTTCACTCCTGTTTCCCAAACGCTTGAAACCGAAACAGATTCTGGGCCTAAATCTCACAGTCGTCTTAGTTGGCTGATTATTGAATCAATTGTGATAAAAAAAACAAAAAACAAAATTCTAAGACAAAAGAACACTTTCGTTTCCATTTTCAAATAAGCAGAGCAAGACAAAGAAATGACATTTAGCGGGTGGAACTCCCGGCTTCT
>NW_011894203.1:3208-3800 GCF_000151845.1 Pteropus vampyrus | reverse complement strand
ATTTTATTTTATTTTATTTTATTATTTTATTTTATATTTTATTATTTTATTTTATTAGGCGAGGCTACCCTTGGTTGACCTCACAGAATGTAAGGACCTTGTCAGTTTACAATCCCTTATTTTTTTATTTTTTTATTTTTCACCCTGACAGCACCTGGTCTTCCTACATGGTCTCCCATTCAAGTACTAATGAGGCCCAACCCTGCTTAGCTTCTGAGATCAGACAGGATTGGGCTTGTTCAGGGTGGCCACAGGCTATTTTTAAAAAAGTTTCTTTTCACCTGTTTTTGTGGTTCTGCTTTCTTTCTCTCTGTGTGTCTTTCCTGTCTGTTAGTATCCATCACTTTTTGCTGAAGGTGGTCCTGCCCGATCTCATTGGTGGCTCTGTCTGTAATTTCCACTTTGACATGGCTCTGCTGTCATAGGAACAAGCTCATCAGGGATAGCATCCCTGGCTCTTAGGGGCTTACTGTGTGAGGAAAGGGTGTGGGCTTTTTTGCACAGAAGTTGTGATAACTGTTTTTGTTACTCAAAGACCTTGTGGCCTATTTCTTGGCTCCTCAAACATTCTGAAGAGGTAAGATTGCCTGAG
>NW_011894203.1:2440-3158 GCF_000151845.1 Pteropus vampyrus | reverse complement strand
TACCCTGACAGCACCTGGTCTTCCTAGGTGGTCTCCCATTCCAGTACTAATGAGGCCCAACCCTGCTTAGCTTCTGAGATCAGACAGGATTGGGCTTGTTCAGGGTGGCCACAGGCTATTTTTTAAAAAGTTTCTTTTCACCTGTTTTTGTGGTTCTGCTTTCTTTCTCTCTGTGTGTCTTTCCTGTCTGTTAGTATCCATCACTTTTTGCTGTTGCCAGTGTTCCACCTGAAGGTGGTCCTGCCCGATCTCATTGGTGGCTCTGTCTGTAATTTCCACTTTGACATGGCTCTGATGTCATAGGAACAAGCTCATCAGGGATAGCATCCCTGGCTCTTAGGGGCTTACTGTGTGAGGAAAGGGCGTGGGCTTTTGTGCACAGAAGTTGTGATAACTGTTTTTGTTACTCAAAGACCTTGTGGCCTATTTCTTGGCTCCTCAAACATTCTGAAGAGGTAAGATTGCCTGAGGGTTGGGTGTAAGTTCTGACCACTTTTGGTTTGGGGTGATGTCCAGTTTCTTCTCTTAAAGCAGAGTTACTTGACAGACCAGTGTGAGAATGAGCTCCTTCTGGTCAACACTGGAGCCCAGAGGTTGCCACATATTAATAGAATAGCCAGTGTCCTCTGCAGAGTGAATTGTCCATAGGCAGCTGCTTGGGAGGTGACTCCAGGGCTGCCATCCAGGGAAACACCAGCCAGATGATTCTTTAATGAGA
>NW_011894203.1:0-319 GCF_000151845.1 Pteropus vampyrus | reverse complement strand
TTAGAAAGTACTTCCAATGACTGAGTAACTTTCTCAGCCTGCTCCCTGCATGGTGAGCTGGGGGTCAAGGGCCTTGTTATGGCAATTTTGGGGGCAATGTAGTGCTCCCAAAATCATGTTTAAAAGTGTATTTGACTTTATTATATTTTGAATATTTTATTAAATACCCTTAAAAGTGTTTTCAAGTAACAACTCTCTCTGCCCAAAGCCCCTCCCCCCTCTTCTCTTTTTCTCTCCCCGCCCCCTTAATTATAGGTATTTTTCAGTTAATCAGGCTTCCATGGGAGGAAAGCTTGATTTTTGTCCTTAATCTACCAGG
>NW_011894202.1:3716-5268 GCF_000151845.1 Pteropus vampyrus | reverse complement strand
AGTCAGCGCTAACATAATGGCTGGGTGGAGAGCCAGAGGAGAGAAAGAGAACTCAGGGGGATCGATTTATAAACTATATAAATGTCTAACCAATGTACTGTATACTTGAAACTAATAATGAGTTCTTTTAAAAAGTTCAGAAATCAAAAATTATTACCAGTCTTGTTCTGAACCTTTGATAATGAGTGACAGAATCCTAATCCCAAATAGCTTAAGGGAAAAATCACCCCCGATCCTAAATAGCCCAAGGCACAGCGTTTGGCATTTTCTAAGCTCTAATTCTCCAGGTTTATTGCTCTCTGCTTGCCTCCTGGGCCGGGTACTTTAATGGTGGTACCAGGGCTTCCTTTCTCCTGTCTCCTTCCTTGTCTCCCTGTCTGTCTCCTTCCTCTCCATCTCTTAGAGGACTGCCCTGTCTTCGCAGGTCAGATGGCTGTCAGTCCCGTATTTATACCATGCTAACTTAAATACTTTGGGTTAGAGAGGTTGTCTGTTCCGATATTTGAGTCTGTTCCGATATTTGACTGATAAGTCACAGCAAAGACTCTTATTGCACTAGCTGGGGTCACATGTCCTCACTGAAGTAACCAGTGAGGATGACAAGGTGCTTTATCCACCCATCGAGGATCACGTGCCTGCGTTTGCAGCCAGGGCCCTGGAGATAGGCCTGGTGAACTGACATCACGGTGGGTTTACCATGGGAAGGAATCAAATTAGTATCAGAAATCAAGGTGTCAGCTGGGCTGCATTCCTGATTGAGGCTCTAGGGGAGAGTCCGTCCCTGGCCTCTTCCAGCCTCTAGAGGCTCCCCATTTTCCTTGGCTTGTCGCCGTGTTCCAGCAATGGCATCGATCAGACCTCGGCTCCATCGTCACGTCTCCCTGACTCTCGCCTTCCTTTCTGTGAGGACCTTAGTGATTATACTGGGTCCATTCAGATGATCTAGGATAATGTCCCCATGATCCTTAATTTATTATTATCTGCAAAGTCTCTTTTGCCATGTGAGGTAACTAATTCACAGATTTGGAGGATTAGGATGCGGACATCTTCAGATGGGTGATTTTTTTTGGCATACACATGTATGAAGAACTTTTTCCATCAGTAAGAAAATGCCGGACAACTGCAAGTACATACAGACAAAGGTATGAAAAATGAAAAACGATTCATAAAAAAGATGCAATATAGGATGTTGATCCGAAAAATCGTACATATTACTTTTTTTCTGTCACATAATAACACATGTTGACAATGGTATATTTAAAAAAAAAAAGATATGGTAGGCATGCACAAACACTGTAGATGGGAAATACAAGTTAGTTCAGCATTTTGGGAGAACATTTTTTGGCAAAAAAAAAAAAATTATGTGCTTTAAACAAGCTATTCACAGAACATTGTTTGCCAACAGATAATTTGGGCGGGCGGGGGTGGGGGGGAGGTAGGAACGCAAGTGCTTATCACTGGAGCATCGGCTAAACAAATTCTCTCCAATAATCACAAACTGAGGGTTATAAAATCGGTAGTATATACACTATTTGTCATCTTATTTATGTAA
>NW_011894202.1:1742-2191 GCF_000151845.1 Pteropus vampyrus | reverse complement strand
CTTTACAAAAATTTACTTTATTTCTTTGCACCCGCCCAGTAGGAGAAGATCTCTCTTTTTAAACCAAAACTAAAACACAACACTCCTTCGCCCAACCTCCTTTTCAACTATCTCTTCTCTCATGTGCAAACTCTGTTTCATACTCTATCACTCTTACTCTCAATTTCTCAATCTAACGAGCCTTTCCTGTTTCTCCTTTAACACTGAAATCTATCTTTACTCTCTCACTACTCTTACCCGCCATTGATTAAAAAAAAAAAAAAAAAAAAAAAAACAATTGTAGTGAGTACTCTCATCTCCAATTCTTATTAAACTTCTACTGTTTAACCTCCAAAAAAGAATACAGGTTTGCTTGTGCTCCTAGTCAATCCATGAAATCAGCTTCGAGAACTTTATCTTCATCGATGGCCTCAATTTTATTCCTCCGTCCACATTCACTGTCACTTCTT
>NW_011894202.1:0-437 GCF_000151845.1 Pteropus vampyrus | reverse complement strand
AATCCATGAAATCAGCTTCGAGAACTTTATCTTCATCGATGGCCTCAATTTTATTCCTCCGTCCACATTCACTGTCACTTCTTAGTGAATAATTCCACTTGCTGTGCCTTAACTTAAATCGCTCTTGGTTTGAATAAAATCCACACCGTTTCCCACAAATTCACTTTTCCTCTGATGTTTTTGTTCACGTTCCCACTGATCTGTCTTTCTGGCCTGAACACTCAGGGTTCACTCTGCGTTCTCCTGCTTTTGTCCCACAGCGCTTCGGAAAGACCCACAGGATGTGGCCCCTGGGTGTCCCTCTGTCGCTCGACAGCACACTCGTCTTGCTGGCCGCGTTCCAAGCACGTTGGCCTCCTTGCTATTCCTTGAGCCTACCAGGCATGCTTTTCAACCAGGGCCTTCTTTAATTCTCCATGGCCTGCAACTATTCGCCT
>NW_011894201.1:9467-9863 GCF_000151845.1 Pteropus vampyrus | reverse complement strand
TATGGGCTGAGTGAGCAGCAGGTGGCGGGGCGGGGGCCAGGGCTGTGTGGACGGTGAATGTCAGCACCGCTGAGGCCGAGCGCCCCGGGCCTGCCATGGGCCTCCTCTTGGTGCCGGGGTGGCGGGGGCGCCCAGGCCCACACCCTGTCTCACTCCCAGGAGGCCTGGCCCTGCGCCTGTCCCCACTTTGGTGGCTTTTCGGGGAGCCTGCCCAGTGACCCCTCTGCGGCCGGGCCCATGGAGCTCAGGCGACAGGTCTCGCCTGCAAGTGGCCCAGGAACCCTGCTCCCCCAGGAGTGTCCCCCACCCCCACCCACCGCCCAGACTCCCGCGCTTCGTCCTCATCCTCTGCAGGCAGCCGGAGTTGGCGCTGGGCTTCTCGAGTCTCGTAAAATC
>NW_011894201.1:5391-5862 GCF_000151845.1 Pteropus vampyrus | reverse complement strand
TTCTTTACCTGGTTGTGCAAATGTTTTAGCTTTGGCCCCGGGAGCTCCTGTGTGGCCTGGACGAACCCGCGCTGCCGGGAACGTTCTGTGTTTTTTGTTCGTTTGCGAGCTCTTCCTCACCTGCCGGCACCGTAAGGTGCTCCGGGCTGTGTCTTACCCACCCCGTTCGACAGTCGGCCCCTTTCCAGGGGACCTGGTTCCTCTCGTGCAGAGAGATCGGGGTGCTGTGTTCGCTGTCAGTGGTAGGAGGCTGTCGCTCCTGGGCCCTCTCCACCGACAGTAAGGACGGGTGTGCGTGCGTGCGCACGCGCGCGTGTGCGTGCACTAACCGCAGACGGACACGTGTTTGTGTAACCGTCTGTGTCTGCATCAGGCGCAGCGTCCCTTCTGACCGAGGTGTCCCCAGCTCACCGTCAGCCCCGTCCCTGCGGACCCAGCGAGAAGCCGGCTCCGCCATCTGCCCCCCGTTCC
>NW_011894201.1:0-1494 GCF_000151845.1 Pteropus vampyrus | reverse complement strand
GGGCTGGAGCCAGGGAGGCCGGCCGCCCCAGGACCCGCCTCTGCTGCTGACACCGCGCATTCCAGGGTCTCAGCGGGCTCAGCTCGCAGCGGGCGCTGGCCCCTCCTGGCTAAGGGCCGTGTCCCTCCGCGCCCACTGCTGCCTCCAGGCCCTGCCTCTGACTGGCACAGGGCGCCACGCGGGGGCGGGGGCAAAACTCGGGAAGGGCCCTGACCCCAAGGAGCCGCCACCTCATTCCCGGGGTCTCTGGCCCCGCAGTCCCCAGCCCGCCTCGGCTGCAAGCTCCGGGGAGCGATGCCCGGAGCCTTTTACTGACTGCGAAGGCATGAACCTCAGTGTAACCACCAGTGTCTGCGGCCTGTGCCAGAGGTGTTCCGTCCAGCTCGGGCCGGGCCTAGGGCCCCGGGTGGTACCTCATTAGTGGGCATGTCGATGGGGTCATTGACTGGGCACCCGCCAAATGGTGGCACAGCCTTAATCACGATGGCGAGCCCGCCTCGGGGAGAGCACCAAACGCGTCCGCCCCCTTTACCATCTGTCCCTCCGCAGACGCCGCGTGTTAGCCGGGGAGGGGGCCGCAGGCGGTGCCAGCCACAGCGCCGGGCAGGGAGGCGGCGCGTGGTCTGCGGGGCGCCCTCCTTCGTCCACCTGAGGCCGGCGCCAGGCCCTCGGACCACCCGCGGAGCCCTCGGGCCACCCTCCCTCGCTGATAATTGGGTCTCAGCAGGGCAGCGGCTGGGAGAGGCCACCACTGGGTCGTAGGATGCACTTGCTCCTCGGCAGGGGCTCAGGTCCCAGGGGACAGGGGGCCGTGGGGCTTCTCCAGCCACTGGGCTTGTGACAGCAGATCCCCGAGCACTCCTTTTGGAGGGTCTGGTCCTGGTCACTGCTCTGCACCCCGGCGTGGCGGGAGCTGCTGGCCAGCTGAGGGGCCAGTCAGGAGCTCCGGGACCCTCGGCCACCACCACAGTCAAGGCGGGCCAGCTGTTGGGGCCGAGGTCTGGGGCCGGCCTGGGAGCCCTCAGCGACCTCCGGGGTCCTGCCCCTCTGGGGGCCGTGCCGGGGGGTGAGCAGGCAGCATCAGCACCACCCCCCCAGGAGCGGCAGCCGGCCCAGGCTTGCGGAAACTACTGGGCAGCCCCCCCCGGCCCGCGTCCTCCTGTGGGCAGGCCGTCATCCACCCCACTGAAGGGAGCCAGCCAGGAAGGGCCTCCCCCGTGGGGAGGGTGCTCCCCAGGCCCCAGAGCTGGGGTTCTGGTTCCTCTGATGCCCCAGCACCTGCAGCCAGCAAAGCCCGGGGCGTGGCGGCCGTGCTGGCTGCAGGGGCTGCTCGCTGTCCCCCATGCTTCTTGTGCAGCGATGTCCCCGTGATCACTCCCAGGGGCCCCGGCCGTGCAGCCAGACAAAGCGCTTTGGGTCAGAGCCCCTGATGTCCGCAGCACCCGGCCAGCCCCGGCTCGGAGTGGCACTCACTTCACAGCAGACGGGCCGGAC
>NW_011894200.1:3860-5949 GCF_000151845.1 Pteropus vampyrus | reverse complement strand
AAAGGTACTTAACACATCATAAAATGCTAAATAAAGTTCTTCTTTTATTACCACTCTCCTCTCATTCTGGGCTAGGTTCGGGGGATATAGCAGTGAACTAGGAAAATGTGCTGTCGGTTCTCAAGCAGTTAAGGATGGAGTGGATATGAAGAGCACTGGGGCCAGGTGTTTGGCTAAAGCCTAGTTTGTAACTGGAGAAGCTTTTCTGGGAAGCATCCAAAAGCTCCCTACCCCTACCTAACATGGCCATCTTGACTCTAGAATTTCTACTTAGGACAACTCAAGTGGCAACCTCAGGAAGCGGGTAGGAGACATGTCTTAAAGTCAGGCTTGCATGGCTCTTTGTGAAAGACTGAAAATAAATGTCAATTGCTTATGTCAAACACTGGCAGGGGAAGGAGAGTCTGGCTCCCACGACTAGAGGAGGAGGAGACCAGGCAGGAAGCTGCTGTCTGCCAGGCACAGTACTAGGTCCTTTCTTATAAACCACATCACCTAATCTGCACAACAACCTTTTCAAACAGGCCTTATCACCACATCTTTATATGTGAAAAATATAAGCCTCAGAGGGGGCACATTAAGCCTGGGCCCCAGAGCTAGAAAATGGCATGTGTGTCTAATTGTTGTTCTCCCCAACACATCGTAATAATGTGAGGTACATCTTATGAGCGGCCTCAGATGCTCTAAACTCTGTCTTAAACTTTCGGCTATTCTTTTTACCACTGCGCCAGATGGTTAAGCTGCTTGAGGCCAACATCCACAGTCTATACACTGCCCTCAGACCTTGGGGAGGTTACTTAACTTCTCTGTGCCTTGCTTTCTTCATATGTAAATGAAATACTAATAGGGCCTCCCTCATAGGGTTCGGTGAAAGTAAATGAGACCACAGCACCCTCTAAGAGTGCAGAGAGAAGGAGCTTCTTCCTAAGAGTTAAAGATCCCTGATGCGGGACTTGGTATAAGCATTCAATAAATGTTAGCTGTTTGCTGCTGCTGCTGCTGCTGCTGCTGCTGCTGATGATGATGATGATGATGATGATGATTCTCATGCTGAGCGCAGAGCCTGGTGCACAAGAAGCATCAGTAAATGTTTTCAAAAGGATTGAATGAATGAAGGTCTAAACCACATTCTGTGGAATGAAAGAAGTAAAAAAACAAACCAATTACCAAAGTGAGTGAAGTGTTTTAAGGCAGATTGATCACTGTGCAAGATCGCTGCCCATGGGTATCTGCAGAGAACACCACTCCTCAGTCTGCAGACCTTCACAAGCATCCCTCAAACTTCAGATGAGGGATTCTAGGTTTTATGCTAAATTAGAGCTTAGGCTGTCGTTCCTCACAGACCTCCCCAAGAGCAGGGCACCCATATAGCCCTGGGACGCTGTCCACAAGGTACAGACATACAGGCTGCTTTCACTTTGGGTATTGACCTCTGCAATTTGGTGAAACCACAAGAATTATCATTCCAAGATGGTGAGTGTAATTCTCACCAATGATAAGGGTTAGTTATGAGCCATCCCTGAATAGGGCAGCCCTGTGGCAGCAGGCTGTGGTACCAGAGGCAGCCTCCACACAGAGCTCCTCCTCTGTCAGACAACCCCACTCTTTCTAGAGAATCCAGTGCCGCCCAGAGCAAACGCAGCTGGCCTCGGCTCCACGAGGCCCAAAGGTCTCCTCTGCTCGGGAGAGCTAGAGTTGACCATGGCAGAGCGCGGAATCAGACTCCATGGGTTTCTGGTTCACACTCTGACTCTGTTAAATTATATGGTCAAGTTTCTCTCTCCGGAACTCACTTGCCTCATCTGTCCAATGGCTATGATAATAGTGTCTACCTCACAAGTGGTTGTAAGAAATAAATTAATCGGTTCACGTGAGAAGCTTATAAGAATGCCTGGCACATAGTAAGGCCACAAAAAATATTGACTGTTAATACTGCTGTTTTCATTTTTTGGCCAGGACATACAAGCAGGACCCGATGGTCTGTGTGGTGTAGTATGGTTTGCCCTCTTTCCTGCATCTGTGCCTGACCTGTTCCATCTCTCCAGCCTACTGACCCTGCTGGTTCCATCCTGATCCCCAGACAGTGGCC
>NW_011894200.1:1299-2820 GCF_000151845.1 Pteropus vampyrus | reverse complement strand
GAGCCCAGGTCCCTCCCCCCAACCCTAGAATGCAGGAAATGGGGCTTCCCCACATGAGGAACACCTGGGGCCATCATCCAGAGACCCACAGGAGCGTGCAACCACTGACTGGCAGCACGCAAGATCCCTCCTTACTGCCCAGGACCCCTGTGTACCTGGCTCTGGAGCTTTAAGTGTCTGCGATAGCAATTAGGGCTTTTCTCACACCTGGGGAAACAGGGCCTTGCGAGTTGGACAGTCAGCCACAGAAATGGAAGAACTAAGGGAGATGAGAGGTTTATGTACAGTCCTGACTCGTTACATCTTAAATAAAAATGTAAGTTCCACTTTTGCTAAAATAAGAAAGTCAATTGTAAATTGCAATAATAAAAAAGAGCTTTATATTGTGAAATTTTGAAAATACTACTACTCTTGTTAACACATCAGTTATTTTTTAAATGTGTTTAGTTATTTCTCCTAACACATTCTCAGATGTACTATCTCGAACCTGGATTTAGTTATCCGATGCCTCAGACTCCAGCGTTCATAGATTGACTTGTCAGCCACACTCACCAATAACAAATCTTTTTTCTCAGTTAAGACCCACTAGGTGACTTGAGAATTCGAGACGTATTCTTCCTGAAGGAGAGTCTCTTTTTCATAGTTTTTGTCTTGTCTCTCTAAGTCCCTATTAAGCTTCTCCTGCAATCCCCCCACCCCCGCCCCCAAGCAGTGGTATGCTGGTAAATATTTGACAGTGCCCTCTCCACTCCCACCCCAGGTGAGGCAGGAAGCCCTGATGTACAGCATTTACCAGTTTCTATGGTGTAAACAGTCCTACCATGGCTGGTTTCAAGCTACAGTGATGTGACTGAGCGTGGAGTTGGATGCACATAACTGTCAAGCACCGGCTCCAGCGCACCTCTGCAAAGTGAACTCACGTGCAAAACTAAGAATTCTAAAAGACACACATACGGTTTTTACTTATTTATTCAGGGCAAAAAGAAATGTTAGATATTCATAATATAAAACTTATTACTTTAATAATCTGCAAAAGAAGTTGATACAAAGTTGTTTTTTTCACACGCATACTCCTGAGAAAGCCTTGGGAGAGTCTCCACTGCTCGGCTGATGCAGCAAACAGAGAGGGAGAAAGGGGAGTCACGTATTTTATTGTTGCAAAATCTGGAAAGTGAGAATAAAGTCTGGGAAGGAGGACCAGGCACAATAAATATGATAGTGCAGGTAAGGCTGGAAAAGGAGCTGGGGGAGTAGTATATCTCAAACCGAAATCTCCGTCAGGGCCCAGCCCTTGTAGAAAAGCAAGCTGAGAATGGGGTGAAAGGTTAAAGAAGTACAAATCAGTAGTTGATAGGTGGACACAGGGGTGGGGAGCACGGCATAGGGAATGCAGTTAGCATTAATGTAATGGCTAGGTGGAAAGCCAGAGGAGAGAAAGAGCAATTAGGGAGATCATTTTATAAACTATATACATGTCTAACCAATGTACTGTATGCTTGAAACTAATAATAAAATTAAAAA
>NW_011894200.1:0-324 GCF_000151845.1 Pteropus vampyrus | reverse complement strand
AAGGCTGGAAAAGGAGCTGGGGGAGTAGTACATCTCAAACCGAAATCTCCGTCAGGGCCCAGCCCTTGTAGAAAAGCAAGCTGAGAATGGGGTGAGAGGTTAAAGAAGTACAAATTAGTAGTTGATAGGTGGACACAGGGGTGGGGAGCTCGGCATAGGGAATGTAGTTAGCATTAATGTAATGGCTAGGTGGAAAGCCAGAGGAGAGAAAGAGCAATTAGGGAGATCGTTTTATAAACTATATACATGTCTAACCAATGTACTGTATGCTTGAAACTAATAATAAAATTAAAAAAGAAAAAAGAAAGAAAAGCAAGCTGAATA
>NW_011894199.1:7655-9866 GCF_000151845.1 Pteropus vampyrus | reverse complement strand
AGCAGAGGGAGTTCTCAGAAGTGGCAGAGAATTTTCCTAGAAGGAAGACAAGCTGTTCTGCCAATGGCACTTCTGCCCCAGAGTCCTTCCGCGGACGGAGGACAATCCCCGGAAAGAGAGCCACCTGTCACTAAATGCCCCGTGCCTGTGCACGAGGACCCAGGCTGCACATGTCCATGCAGCCTCTCATTTAATCCTCACACAAGCCCAGGGGGAAGTGACCTGATGGTCACTCACACTTTACAGATGCAGAATCTGAAAGCTCAGTCATGATGCTGGCTTGAACGGCAGAACCAGGATTCGAATCTGGGTTTGTTTGTCTGTCTGTTTGTCTGTCTATGGAGTTATGCAGACTCCACATGCTGCCTTCCTGGCCCCTCTACCTGGGTGTAAAAGCAATAGTCACCTGCATTCACCACCCCATCCTGCTTCGATGGCACAGGCAAAGTGGAATACTAGCCTGCAACTTTTTATTTTGTGGCTCTAGGTAGGTTCCTTAACCTCTCTGAGTCTCGGCTCCCACATCTGTGAAATGGGGATACTTTGAATCACTAGGTAATTATTTATCAAGCACCTAGTATGGGCCAGACACTGTGCTAGGTGCTGGGAATAGACACAGTCTTGCCCTCATGGTCTAGTGGGAAAGGCCGACGTTGAAAAACGCTTCCAAATAATCAAAGAATTACCAGAGCTTAATAAAACAGACTGCCACACAGCCCTGCCTATGAATCACATGGCTTAGGGGAGATGTGAGCCCCGCTCCGCCCAGGGACCTCAGTGCGAGTTAAGTGCCTTCTCTTTCATAAACCTGCCCCATCGAGACAGAGCGACGCTAAGAGGTGAGCAAGAGAAGGAGCAGAGATCCAGTCCCAGAACGGGGACCCAGGAGAAGCAAGTACGAGGGCCAGGAGGACTCCTGGGGAGCGGCTGCTCCAGCCCCTCCAGAGCCCGGACAGCCTGCCTCTGAGCAAGCCCAGACTCCTGGTGCTCTTGCCTCGTGCCTGTCCTTGCTGTCTTGATGTGGGTGGAGGAACCGAGGCCAGTGAACGAACCCGGCAGTTGGTGGCCACATCGCTCCGGCCCTCGGTAACGGGCCCTCCTGTCGTCCTTTGCATTTACCTCTCCTGCCCAGAGCGAAGACTTCCTCTGTGTGGGGGACATGCTCACGTGGAGAGAAGGCCTCGTGCCCTTTTCGCTCACTGCCTGCGTATGGGCAGCCATTGCCAACTCGCATGACGCACCCTGGCCACGTAGCCGACGAGAGATCCAGCTGTGCCCGGAGTCCAGGGCTGCTAGCCGCTGGCTGCGACCTCGCCGCACGTGGTTACCCCGAGCTTCGAGCCCCCAGCTGCTCCCCATCGTGGAGCTTCAGCCTTCCCACCCACGGACTTGGGGGGCGGCCTGCACTGAGACACCCTCCAGCCGGCTCTCGGGGAGGGCAGACAGTGGGCGGGCTCCAGGCATGGCGCCCTTCCCTCGATGGCTTTGCAGATTCCGTCACACCTTCTCTCTCCCCACCACCCGGCAATGCAAGAGCGAGGGGGTATATTTGGCTGTCTGAACACCGAACGTCGGGCTCCCTTAATGGATTTCCAGAAGCTTTCTGTCTCTGCTGCCACTGTAGAAAAAAATTTCCTCCTCTGTGGTCTTGAAGGAAAACTAAGCAGTTATGCCTTTGGATGCCCAAAATGAGCACTCTAACTCCGGGGGACAGGCCGAGAGGATATTTTGCTGGCCAGCGGAATTGACGGCCAACATCTTTCTCAGATCCAGAAGTTGTTATCATTACAAAGAAAAACACAGTGCTTTCTTCTCAGCATATCGGGTAGTCGAACAACAGCGGGAAATGGATTTCTCAATTACGGATGTTCGCTCGCTCTGTCTGTGGCCACTCTGTCTGTGGCCACGTGGGCCCCCGTTGGGTCCCAGCTGGGCTGGCCTCAGCAGGAGCAGCAGCATCTGTACAGTAGGTCTTTTCAGACCATGTTTCCTCTGGGAACCCCGGTGCCTCCTCCTCCCAAGGCACACGCGGCTGCCTGCCCACCCAGGTGGAGGCCCATCACTGCTGCCTCCGCCAGAAAGTCTTCCATGTTCCCACGAACGTGCTCCACAGCCACAGAGAAGCACTGTGGCCTCCTCTGCTCCTGGCCCTCCCCTTCCCAAGGAGGAGGCATCAGGAGTCCTGGCACTTGACGCCCTGTTTATGGGGAC
>NW_011894199.1:4699-6465 GCF_000151845.1 Pteropus vampyrus | reverse complement strand
GGTCAGGCAGCTGAGCCCAGCCTGGGAAAGGCGTCCGCAGGGAATGATGTCCTTAAAGTTCTGGATCCAGCCCAGGGAGGGATTAGTCCCTAAAATGGAGGGGACAGGGCTTGGGGTGGGGAGCAGAGATGGAGGACCAAGGCAATGAGTCACTGGATGGGGGCAGGGGGGCGGAGAGAGAGAGATGTGCGGACCAAGTGTGAGAGAGGAGGGAGGCTGGAATGGGTGAGGGCATGGACGGAAGTGTCCTCGCTGGGGTGGGGACACGGCAGGGGAAGCAAGTTGGGGGTGGAGGGCGGAGAGCTTGCTTTTGGACCTGCTAAGTTAGAGAAGCCGCGGGCCAGGCCAGTCGAGGAGCTGGGCACTGCGACAGTGAGTAGGGCTGAAATACAGACAGCTGCTTTATGGGTGGACTTCTAGAAGGAACACGTGATTCTTGGATGCTCCCAATGACATCAGGAGAGGCGGCCAAGAGGCAGAAGAGCCTGCTGTGCCCGGGACGGGAGAAGAATAGGGGACATTTTTCTGGGCAGAATGCTGGGCCCTCATCCCTCTCTTACCTGGAGATAAGAGCCAGAGAAGCCAGGTGTGCCAAGTCCAAAATGTGCTCAGGAACCCTGTTATTCCAGGAAAAGTCAGAATTCAAGATGGACTCCTCACCGCCTTGCTACTTAAAGTGTGGTCCCTGGACCAGCAGCGTCGGCAGAATCTCAGGTCCTACTGGCTCAGCTGTACTGGATCAGAATCCATAGTTTAACACACTCCCAGGAGACCCACAGGCATACTAGTTTGGAAAGCCGCAGTCTCCTGGGTCCTAGCTGAAATTCAGTGTCCAGGACCCACAAAGATAGGAGGGTTCTGGCTTTGTAGAGGCCCTGCCTGTCCAAGGGTCCCCAGGCTCCTCTGCGTGCTCCAGAGCATGACTTCTCTGCTGGGTGAGGCCAGGCAGAACCTCAATGGGCCAGAAGGTCGTCTGAGCAGGCAGTTTTCTCTCCTAAGGAGGCCTCTGACTCTGTTCTCCCAGTACCTCTGCTGGCAGCTTTCTGCCCTGCACTGCCCTCCCGTGGCCATGGGGAGCCATTGCCATCTCATATGGCCCCATCTCTGCAGCTAATGTCCCAAGACCCAGCTGATGGTGGAGGAAGGACTTGCCTGTCACTGACATTTGACATAAGGTGCTGGGACTACCAAGAGCACAATGCGAGCATTTTGGAAAACAGTGGCTTTAGCAGCTGAATAGTGAATGAAAACTGACCTTTTCCCTGGGCGAGGGGTCCTGACTCAACCCTTCTCCCCATCACTGCCCTTTCGTGCACACCTCGTTGGAAGCTGTTTAGAGCAAGAACATGGGCTGTGCAGCAAGGACATACAGGTAGGAGATTGCTGGACTGACTGGGGGCGAGAAGCAGCCTCCAGGTTGCGCAGGGCGTCTTGCTGTGTTGGGACATCCTTTTGTAGGCTAAGGCTTGGAAGGCTACTTGGTGGAGGATGGACTGGGATTGGGACACTGGGAGCTGAAAGCTCAGCGAGGGGCCCATGCACAGCTCAGAGAGCCTCAGGGGTTTCATGCGGGCCAGGCTTGGGTGGAACAAGGCTGATGCTCCCCCTACATCCCAGAAATACCGTGTCATCCATGCAGGAGCCAACCGAAGTGTGAGTTGACTGGCTATGTGGGCAAGGAAGGTCTCGAGAGACATATGAGCTCATAAGCGTTCTTCTGAGGCAGTGACTCTGGGCCTTCCCAAAGGTCCAAGGTCCAGGTCTTG
>NW_011894199.1:0-1334 GCF_000151845.1 Pteropus vampyrus | reverse complement strand
CTAAAAATGTAACAATTGGCTCTCACGAGCTGGCAGATTTAGCAAATAAAAATACAAGATGCTCAGTGAATTGGATTTCAGATAAACAAAATTAAATTTTTTTTTTTTTTTTAGCATAAGCGTGTCCCCAAAGTTGCATGGGACATACTTATCCTAAACAAATATTGTTTATCTGAAATTCGAATTTAACTGGGTGTCATTATTACACATCCATCAGTGAGTATTCGTAGCTGTAACACAAGGCTCTCTGGACCAAGGACAGAGAATCGTGTGGTCTCCTGCAGTTCTGCTTTCGTCTCTCTATGCTCATGTGCTGTCACACAGCACTCAGTGTCTCCAAGAAGTTTTTCAAAGAACAGTGTACGCTAGAAGGGAAAGATGCCTGAAGATTACAGCGTGACCTGTGACGTTACAGCGGTTTCCCAGGGAGCCCGAGTTGTGTGGTATGGTTGCTTCTCAAGCACAATTGCATGATGATTGAAATGAATGCATAACTTTCTGGTTATATATTTGTTTTAATGTGTATTAGAGATTTAACAAGCACATCTAACACATGCTTTTGTGACTATTACTGCCTAGAAGCACTTGCCTTTTTAAAATCAGCTTAAAATATGTAGGTTTTAAAAAAAATAATTCGTAAGTAATAGTATAGGTGTTATGGGTCGAATTGTGTTTCCCCCCAAATTCATATGTTGAGGTCAGATCCCCGCCCCAGTATCTCTCAGAGTGTGACTGTATTTGAAGATAGAGCCTTTAAAGAAGAAAATAATGTAAAATGAGATTAGGGACATAATCCAATATGACTGACGAAGAGTTTGGGACACAGATGAGCAAAGAGGGAAGACCATGTAGAGACAGAGAGAGATGACCGCCATCTACAAGCCAAGGAGAGAGGCTTCAGAGGATTCCACACTTGCTGACACTGTGATCTTGGACTTCTAACCTCCAGAATTGTGAGAATTACATTTCTGTTGTTTAAGCTGCTCATTCTGTGGTGTTTGGTGAGGCAGCCCGTCCTTGGTGAGGCGCCTTAATATACAAGGTGATGTGCAGTTAGGGCCAAGGTACCCAAGTTAGGGAAGTGGTACCCAAGTGACCGAGTTTGGGGAAGTTGGTACTGGGCACAGGCACGGGTGTGGATGGACCCCCAGCTTTGCCAGTTCTTAGCCCTGTGGTCTTCAGCAAAATCTAAACCTTTTTCAATCTCAGTGTCTTGTTTTGAAGAAGGGGACCAATAGTCATCTTATTGTCTGGAGGTTGTGGGATTAAAGATGCGGTAAGGTGTGTAAAATAACTGGTGCTTAATAACTAACCGTCTAGTTATGAGAAAGCAG
>NW_011894198.1:8474-10702 GCF_000151845.1 Pteropus vampyrus | reverse complement strand
CCTGGGATACCCTGGGACATTCTGCTTGGAGCCGGCGCCAAAACGTAGAATTAAAGTAAAGGCTCTAAGACACTCTGAGGTGTAGGATACTAACCAGGTGGATCTTTGATGTCATTCAAGGAGTCTGAAGAGCATTCTAAAGGGCAGGGGGTAAATCAAAGTGTTTTGAGGAGGGGCACAGCCCCACCCTGTGCTGTGGGAAGGTCACTGGAGTTATGGTCAAAGGAGCAATGATTGGGATGACACTGGAGTGTGGAGAAGGCCCAGAGGAAGAGCCCTTCCCTGAGACAGACCCCCCTCTCCCAGTTGTTGTACCCCTTTGTTACCTTCCCCCAGAATTCCCTAGCCTCAGGCGCCTGCAGGGACACGTAACATCCCACTGTCGTGAATATCCACTTCCCCTGGTCTGTTAAGTCTCCACTATAACACAGGGTCTTAAATAAGCGCATAAGTTAATTCCGAGCATCTTGACTTCCAAGGAATAAAAAGGAACATGGCAAGTTCCATAGTCTGCAATAGCTCATAAATGGAAGCACGACCATCTGTCAGAGACGAACGCTCCTAATGCCACATTCTAAAACAGCTAGCACGCGGGGCTTTGTTTATTAAAGGAAAACGAAATAACGTAAGACCAGCATCTACAAATGCAGATGGGTCCCAGGAAAGGCAGAGCACGTAAAGTAAAATCTTTATTATTTCTGTAGGGCTCCAGGGTGAAATAATCTGGACATACTCTGTCTAAAGTACTTCTTAAAGTTCTGGATTGGGGAGGTCCAGGGACGTGTGACTTACTGCTCCCCTGTACTTCGGTATAGTCTCACCTTCAATGTCATTGGCTTAGCTATACAGGGACACCAATTAGATAATGTTGAAGGGAGGGGAAGAGACAAGAAGCCAAGAAGATCAGGGCTCTGAGATGTCACCAATGTGGGGACTGAGAGGGGAGTGAATGAATGAAAGAGTATGACATTTAAGTGGCTTCAAATATCTGTCCCACCGCCTTGGAAGAATTCACATAATATATTTCAAGCAATAGGTATTAGTTCCTTTCCTTGCTTCCCCGAGGTCGTGAAGAGCCGGAGCTAATTTCCTTTCCAGTGAGGAGATTTTGACTAGAGACTCTCCGCTTCCCCGACAGGTGATCCCAGGAAGAGGGTTCATTGTAGGAAGCGAGTGGAAGGGGCGGCTACACGGGCCAGAATCAGGGCGGCGCTCCAGGTGGGCCCTCTCTCCCATCCAGCCCGCATCGGCCCCTTCCTCCAAGTGTCCTAATTCAGGTAGAAATGAGTTTCTCTGGCTTGTCACAGGTGCTCTCTTACCCCCATACGAAGGGAGGTCAGGACGGAGGAGGGAGCAGACGGGTGCTACCTGGTGCAAGCGATGACTGATGACTGCGTATGGAATCTCCCCCAGGCAGGAACACGTGCCAAGTGGTTCCCGGGGGCCAGGGTCAGGTGGGCAGCGTTCATTTCTCGATTGCACAGCTTGTCAGTGTCCACGCTGGCACTGAAAACCGGCTCTTACGGGGGCTTCCTTTCCCTCTATGATGCTATCACCCTGGTCATCTCGAGAAGAAGACAGTTCTCTAGAAGAAGATGGTTCTGAAAAGAAATCCAATGCTGGGATTGGAGTTCCTTGTTGCTTTGTGTAGATTTCACCCAGAGGCCAGAGATAAAGAAACAGGAAGTGGAAAGAGGCTGGGGTATTCTCTAAGAAGTGGTTTTCTTGTTGTGTCTTTTCTAGTCTCTAAGTCTCTAAGTCCCTAAGACCAGGCAAGTGAGTGGGAGGAGATGCAGGTTCGTGGGCAGGACTTCTGGGCTTGTGGGGGAAGAAATCCTCGGTGTGGCTGCAGAACCCATCTGGTCAATGTGTGGGGAGCAGCAATGACCGGTCCCATCGCCCCAGCTTTCCCTGTGCAGGTGGGTGTCCTCACGCTTCTAGCCAGCTCTGCCGGGCCATGGGTCCCATTAGTTAGTGCCCATGGCCCTCGAGAATCTTCCAGAGTGCTCACAGCAGTCGATGACAGACGCTGGCTTCTTGTTAAGCCTCTCTCCACGACCGTCTTTTACAAAGCTTTTTACAAACTTCTGCTTTATTTCCTAACATTCCGATGAGTCCACATAATCTCCCACTTTCAACGCTAGATCACTTAGAATCTTTTCACACACAATCCACACCTGCCATCTCATTCTCAGTAAAAGGCAGAGTCCTCACAAAGCACCCAGGAG
>NW_011894198.1:2515-6184 GCF_000151845.1 Pteropus vampyrus | reverse complement strand
TAAGGCTGCCATAACCATAAGTACCATGCACCCGTGGCTTAGAATAGTAGATGCTTACTGCCTCACTTCTGGAGGTTAGAAGTCTGAAGCCAAGGTGTGGCAGGGCCGTGCTTCATCTGACACCTGTAAGGCGAGCCTTCTTTGCCTCCCTCCCAGCTTCTGGTGGTTCTCCGGCCATCTTTGCCATTCCTTGGCTTGTAGATGCATCACTCCAGTTCTACATCTCCACACGGCATTCTCCCTGTGTGTTTCTGTCCCAGATGGCTAACTTCTTATAAGGACATCAGACACATTGGATTAGGGGCGCACTCTACTCCAGGATGACTTCTTCATAGCTAATTATACCTGCAATGACTCTACTTCTAAATAAGGTTACATTTTAAGGTACTTGGAGTTAATATCTCAATGTATCTCTTTTTTTGAGGCGGGGAGGGAGTACACAATTCAACTCAAAACAACTAGTAAATGAGTTAAGACATTATTATATATTAAAATAAATACAGATGTATAAGGAGAAGGAAAAATTCCTATGCAATTCTAAGAAAAAGCCAGCAACTTTAAAGGCATGTTCATCTTCTAGTGGCTGCTTGGGTTTCCCTCCCAGACCCTTAAGGATACAACTTGCAACTGCCTCTTCACCCTCCTCCATCTTCAGGGGTTTTTGGTGGGAAAGTTTGAGAAACACTGATAAAGAACCATGACTGCTGTGTTAAGAGCTGGTTTGTCGGCACAAAACTGAACACCCAACTTACAGCCGCTTAACTAAATCAGGGCCTTCGTTTTCTTGTATGTTTCTATGGAACAGGAATTTCAGAGGGGGGCAGCTCGCTCAGCCATCTGCACCATGCACTTCTGTCCTGGTGTTCACCCTCTCAGAGTCGCACAGTGGCCTCTTCACCTCCAGCATCTTGTCTGTGTTCTGGAGAACAGAGGACAAAGGGCAAAGGGCGAAGAGTCTGAACTCTTTTTTGTGAGCCCTATCTGGTCCTTTCCTCTTATATCTCATCGGCCAGCACCCTGCACGTGGCTGCCACAGCTAGGAAATGGAATGTTTTAGCTGCATATGGGTTCTACTAAAAAGGAGAGAAAGGATGTTGAGTAGATAACTTGCAGTGTCTGTCCCAGCTGGTTTTCGCCATTTCTTTTGCTTTATGCCTTCAGGCCTGGTACGGTCCTAGGCACACAGGAGACATGCTGAAGCTTGTGTACTGATTGCAAAGGCTCTCCTCATCTTGTAGGCAGGACGGTCCACACGAATGATGTGAACAGCGTAATGCAGCACATGACCGAAAGCCAGAACCACCGGCCCTGCAGAGTACAGGGAAGGGAGAGATCGGTTTGAGTTCTGTAGGAGCATCATGAAAGGGGATGAAATTCGATCTGAGTTTTGAAGGTTGGGTAGGATCAACAGCAGCTGTCATGAAACCCTGTTTAGATCCCTCTCCACATGCTCAGATGGCAGAAGGGGAAAAAAAAAAAAAAACCAAACCCGTGTGCAGCCTCTTTCTCTTATTGCAATCCGGGGAGCCTTCGTGCGTGTCCTGTACTCAGACACAAGTCTTCTACACCTCTTTCCTGGAACTGACTCTACCTGACATAGAAGAATTGGTCAATATCTGGATCTCGACCCTAGAGAGGGCTTCATACCCAAATACACACAAACCATGCCGTGCCCATCCTGATCTCTGACACCTTTAGCAGTCACTACTCAGCCACTTTCCCTTCTCAGCCAGTTCCCAACACCCAGAATTTGCCTCCGCCTGAGGACCCTCCCACACAAGTTAGCCTTTGCCAGTCGTTACTTCCCAAGTACCACCATGGGACTGCCGATCTTTCTATGGATGCGTGATATCCAACCTGTCCCCCCGTGCCGGCCGTGTTCTCTACTATTTAGGTAGCAGAAGGGGCCTCTGTATTCGCTACCTTCAGGGGAGGGTTACTAGGTGAGGGATGCAAAAGGAAAGAAAGAAGTCAGCACTTGGTTTCTGAATTTCAAGACACTCCTGAAACCCATGGGAATAATTGGAGGAAAAGGGATTTTGAATACTGAAACTGAGTCTCCTAGGAACACAAAGGCTATGCTCAAAATAACAGATTTGGAAGAAAGCCTGATGGAATTGGGGTGAGGTTTTCTTCCTGCAAAAGAAATAATTCTGCAATTTTGGGGAGAGAGGTGATAGGTTGCAGTAGACCCTGATGTGAGTCTCTAAGGAAAGAAGTTTGTGCCCAGGTGACCTTGAGGAACTTGGGAACAAAGAGAACTTTGGCTTCACTTTCTGGGATGGGGGAAGGAAGGGCTCAAGCACGCCTGTGTGCAGCTGAACGTTTTCCTGAGTGGTTGGGAGCAGCTCAGGAGAGGTCCTGACTGCCAGCAGACCTCGAGAGGCCCTGTGGTTGGACATGCCAGCAGAAAGCAGCAAGGTCACGGCAATGCCTGCAGTCCAGGCAGGAGTGTCAGGGGACAGACATGGGACACACATCTACATTGGTGGCAGCATAAACCCATGATGACCAAGGAACGCATGCAACCTCTCCATCCTCACCTGTGCTGTGATATCAACATCTCTGGGAACTCAGGCTGCAACCTTGGGGAGAAGACAGTAGGGGGCAAATGCTCAAGTGACAGAGAGAAGTCCTGGAGATGGAGTTTGCCCTGAACGAGGATTAAGCTTTCTGCCACGAGGAGGAATGGGAGCTGGAGATAGGAGTTACTCAAGAGAAAAATAAGGAAAAGAAACATTGTCAGCACACCTGAGCGAGTGGCCTATGCAATTTGTACCTACTGCATTTTTTCTTTTTGAGATAGCAGGCACTTAAATTTTTTTAAATAAACTTATTTTAGAATAGATTTAGATTTATGAAAAGGTTGCGAAGGTAGTACAGAGTTTCCGTATACCTCGCTCACAATTAATGAATCGGTATTGGTTCATTATTATTAACTAAAGTTCATATATTATTTATATTTTCTTAGTTTTCCCCTAATGTCCTATTTTGGTTCCAGGATCCCACTAAGACTCTATTACATTCAGTGGCCATGTGTACTTGGATGCCCTTGGCTGTACCAGTTTTTCTGATTTCCTTATTTTTGATGACACTGAGAGTTTGGAAGAATACCAGTTAGGCAGTTTGTAGAATGTCCTTCAGCTGGGATTTGTAGGATGTTTTTCTCATGATGAGACTGGGGGTTATGTGTTTTTGGGAGGAAGACCACAGATGAAGAGTGCCATTCTCATCACATTGTGTCAAGGGTACACACCACCCACGTGATGTATCACTGTGCATGTTAACCTTGATCGCCAGGCCAAAGTAGTGTTCGGTTTCTCCGTTGTAAAGTTACTCCCCACCCCCTTTCCATTTTTCAGAAGGAAGTCACTACCTGCAGCCCACAACTAAGGTGAGGTGAGTTCTATTGCATCTCATTGAGAGCAGAGTACCTACATGAACAAATTTGAATCCCTCTGCATGGGAGATTAGTTTCCTTTCCTCCATTCATTTACTTATTAGACCATTTGTTTGTATCAGTATGAACTCGTGGATATTTATTTTATACTTTGGGTTATAAACAAGTATTGTTTTATTTATTTTCTTGTTCAGATTGTTCCAGCTTTTTCAATTGCCTCCTGTGTCCCTTTGACAGACCCCCTTCATTGTGTTTGTTGGCTAAATTTT
>NW_011894198.1:0-415 GCF_000151845.1 Pteropus vampyrus | reverse complement strand
CGCCCCTTGTCCCAGGGAAAAGCTCCCCGTCTCCCGTCCCCGGCGGCTGCAGCTCCACGGGTTAGGGCGCCGGCTCTTTGTCTGTTTTGCGGGAGGGCCGAGGAGGGGGCGGCGGGGACGGCGAGGGCGGAGGCTGCTGCCCCGGAGGCCAAGCAGACGGGATGGCGGGGCCCGGCCGGGAACGCGGGCTCTCTTCTGGGCGGGTCTCGGTGGCCGATTTGTACTTGGCCCCGCCTCGACCCCCCTAGCAGTCAGGTTTCTTAGCTCGGTCCTGCAGCCCGTCACCTCCCCGGCCTCGGTCTCCACTTCTGTGCAACGGGGTAGGTATGGCACCGGTTGCCCAGGCGGGTAGAGGGGACGTGGGCGAGATGAAGCGAGGCCGGCCGGGAGGCGGTGAGCCATTGTCTCCGGGGGT
>NW_011894197.1:8201-10438 GCF_000151845.1 Pteropus vampyrus | reverse complement strand
GCTTAAAATGTGATTACTTAACCTTTTGTCCATCGGTTGTAGAAAGGAAACTTAGGCATGACGCAGTGAGCCCGGAGTTAGTGTGAACATTACTGAACAACAGAGTCTAAATGATTTTGTCTTCTGGGTGACCTTGGAATTAAAGAAAAAACAACACATTTTCTGTTAATAATATTATGAAAGAAATAAGTTGCATGTAAAGAATCTTACGATGTCAGTCATTAACCACATTTTGGAAATATAATTTGTTCTGCTTACTAGCTTTGTAGATCTTCTAGGACGGGGCCACTGTCAGCCTCAGAGCCTAGTACAGAGCCTGGCATCTAATGCGTGTTTGTCAAATGCAAATGAATCAGTCCGATGTCTAATGATGTGCTGAAAATTATTCTGTCACTTCTCTGTGGTACAAGAAGATTTGCCCCAAAGTGTTTGTTGTATGATAATCATGTGGGGATAGAAGCCATCTTGTCCCTCAAACTATGAATTGCTTAATGAGTGGTAACCATGGTGCGCTTTCAAATCTCCAGCACCCAGTAATGAATTCGTGTTATTGGCGCTCCTGCCTTCGTTTGATTTGTTCATTTTTCTCTTGGTTTGGCCACTCACTCACTTGTCATTTATCGCATGTCTGCTGGTGCTAGGTTCCATGATAGACTGCTGGGAAGCAAAGACAGATACAGGGCAAGATCCCCGCTTATAGGCCCTTGAATGCAGCAGTTCCGTGCAGCATGGTAAGCGGTGTGATAGTGGCACGTACCAGGTATTGTGGGACTGTGGTTTGTTTAGGAGGGATTAACTCTTGGACTTTTCCTCTTCCTTGGAGGATCAGGAAATGTTTTCTGGAGGAGGGACTTTAGAGGTGGCAGAGGAGAAAGTAGAAGGGAGGGATTCCAGGCTGATGGGAAAGTGTGTAAAGGCAAAGGCACATTGGTTGGATCACACGGTGAGATGCCGTTTCCGTATTTATAATGCGCCTCTCTTGTCTCTGCCCATCACCGTGTGTCTGGCTTGTAGCTGGAACAGCCTCTTTGCAGGCTCTTTTCTCTGCCTGAAATACCCGACCTCCAGCTCTTGGCTATTCCTTTCTGTTCTTTCTGGGATTGGACATTGGATTGAATTGCACCTCTTCCAAGATGCCTGTCCTGACTGCTCATCTGAAGTAGATTTCATCTTCTTATCTCCTGTTACCTGTCCTGTTGCTTGCTTCAGCACTGTTGTCACAATGCTATTTGCTTTGTTTACTTCGTTGTTGACAGGTCCCCAGACTGTGATCTCTGGAAGGGCAGGAACCAAGATATTCTCGTTTACTGCTATCTGTAGTGCCTAACACAGCCTATGGCCTGTTGGAATGATGGATCCTTTCGAATAATGAATGAGTAGATGTCATTTAAAAAACAAAAACACTCTTAATGGATTTGCTATTCCAGTTTATTCTTTGAAGTTTGAGCTAATTCTTAACTAGGCATTTAGCATCTCAGCTAAGAATTTTATTCAAGACCTTTGGGTATTACTTGGAGGTAAAATAAAGTGGGAGTTATTTTGGATCTTGGAAAGAATGATTTGAAGAATCTGATTCTTTAAATTAAACACATAGGGATGAGAGAAATTCTACTGAGAATACTTGAAACTTAAAAACAAAAGAGAAATTCAAGAATTTAAAGAAAATTGAACGAAGAGTGTTATTAAATTGAGTTATTCTTTATGGTAATTTTGTAAAATTATTTATTACACTATATTTTTCTTCGTAATTCTCACTTTTATGGCATCACCTGATAATTTTGATGATATATTCTTATCTGCTCTGAAACCTTATTTTTATAATTATTATTATTTAAGCCGTTTATCGTATATGAATCAGTAATGTTCTCACACTGATAATGTTTTTTTTTTTTTTTTTAATACAATATTCACATAACAGACATTCTCATCTCTGGGCTCCATTTCATTAAGATTTTCCTCTACTCCTGTCAGTTTTGATAGCTCATAAAATGGCTTCGTTTTAACTCTATCTTAACCATACTCATTTTTCTAATAACATGTCACATATATCACATTTTCTATAACAAATAATCAGCGGGTTATTTTTATCTTGTTGAAAAGATTATACAACAAAATTTATTTTGTAAACTATAGTAATGGCAGGTGAAGAATGTTTTGTGAAATGACATATTAAAAGGAAGGAAAATCTAAAGGTGGATTGCTCAAATGATTTTGATTGTTTTCCTCTTTCGGTTTTC
>NW_011894197.1:2856-5316 GCF_000151845.1 Pteropus vampyrus | reverse complement strand
TATTTGCTTTATTTATACTTTTATAGATAGACAGCTTTACTCACAGAAATCCTCTGGAGGGGAACATTTTGTGGAAAATGGAGCTTTGTGTGGAATGGCACGCAAATGGTCCCAACCTGCCAGCTCCGGCCTGTCTCCCTCACCGTCAAAGATGACCCTGGAAGAAGAGGGCCTGCCTTTGCTGTCTCCTTATTTCTGGATCGCCTTTTTCTCTTTTGTACCTTCCGGTATTGTTCCAGGTTCCTCCCTCCCATCTTCCTCCCTGTTCTTTGTGACTCCTTAGAATACTTTAATAGTAGGCTGGTTGTGTGTTTCTTGCCTCTTGTTCACTCCCACCTCGTTGACTCAGCCTCTGCCCTCTCTTGGCTTCTCTCTGCAGGCTCTGGCCTGTCTCCGTGCTTCAGCCGAGGCAGCGACAGCAAGTGCCACCACACTCCCTTCTGTAGCACGGGGTGTTGTGTCACTTTGCCTGGCTCTGGAACTGGTTCTTTTCACGGCACTTCATGGAACAGGATAGGTGCTCAGTAAACAAACCAGTTGGCTGACTGGCCCTCACCATTGCTTCTCCCTGGGCCTTGGGCCCTGGAACCTTGTTGCTGAGTCCCGTGGCTCATAAATTCTTGAGTGATAACCATTACGTGCCTTCTCTTTTCCTCACCTGGTTACTTCCTGGAAACTATATCACCTTAGAAATCCAGTAACTCATTTAAAATACTCTTGGTCTCCTCAGCATCTGTTCTGCCTACGGATTACCTGGATCCTTCAAGTTTTCCCCACTCTCAGCCCGAAATTGTCACAAGTAGATGATTACGCCTCATTCCCAAGTTGAGAGATATGACACTTGGGAGTGTGAGTGGGTGTGCCCACGATTAGAAGAGACTGTTTGTGTGTTATCAGCTGCAGGCTGAATATACAGGTAACTCACACATGTCAAACCCCCTGTCTTCTGAGAGGCCGGCATCCTCAGATTTGCTTAACAGCATGTGAGCTCCATCGGAAAGACATTGAATTGAGAATGTCACTGAAGGTGACCAAGGGACAAAGTGTTATGAGTGACACATTGGGATCCATAGGCTATGTGCCCTATGGGACACTTAGGTCATTTCTCCCACTAGATGTGTTTACTGCTCACAAAAAGGAATAACTCCCCTGCTTCTCTCTGCACACTTTCCCACGAAGCTTCAGGGTTCTAGAACCCTCTGGAAACTGGAGAAGTTTTTTCTTATAATGCCAGCACTTCAAGAAAACCTACCTGCTGACCTTTGCTTCACAGCCCAGCAGGATGCCAATGCTATTGCCTCTACTTTTACAGGACTTTTATTTCCAAATTCGTCTTTTTATATTCCTGAAAGTCCTCCTCACCTGGCCACAGCTCTCTAGTCCCCTGCCGAGTCCCTTTCTGCAGCACTGGGCTTGCTGAGTTTGCCCCAGAACTGCTACTTTTGATTTTGCTCTTGTCATAGACCATGCCGCTTCCCTTCCGCAGGGGGGCCGATCACGTGTGCTGTGCCATTTGGACGTGAGAGCTGGCGGGGATTCCTCTCACTGTCCTCGTCTACTGTTAATCCTGTTCTGATGTCTTCCGCATCTCTCTTCTTTCAGTAAACGTTCATTTGTTAAGTCCTTACAATGTACCACTGTGCTAAGGGATGGCAATAGAAAGGTCAATAAGAAAAGACGTTTATTTTTCACCTGATCGGTACAAGCAGAATATGTAGACAATTTGGAAAAATCACTCCCCTTTTCTTTTTAATAATGTTTTAAAATTCTTCTTTCTTTTTTAAGTATCTGTGTTTTATTCATCTCTTAAAAAGAATTCTCTAAATAACTGTTCCTGCTCCCTGAAGAACCTGGCAATGACCTTCCTTCCTTCTGTTAGGGTGAGATGTTTGTAGCTGGAGTAGCTGCCCCGGGAACCCCTGCTTTACGCAGCTGGCACTGCAGGGTTCCTCCCCGCGCTCTGGCTGATTGGATCTCGGCTTCTGCAAAGTGGTGGCTTCATCCAGCAGCCATGTAGTGTCAGCCTGTTCTACCACAGGTTGCCAGTAGAGCCTGACCTCAACTGGTTCCAGGCAGCTGGTAGTGTGTATGGAAGCAACTCTGCTTGTGAGAACCCTTGACACACACATGCGTGCATGTGCGCACACACACACACATAGTCGTGAGAGAAGGGCCACCGTGGGAGGGAACCCAGGTTCCCTGCTCAGTGCTCTCCCCACCTCTCTAGGATGTGTGCACCTGCCATCTCTCTCTACCTCTGTCATGGAGACATTTGGTGATACTCTTCTTCTTAATCTCACTGCTTTTGTGCGGTTTTCCTGAGATAATTGTTAAGAAAGGTTATAATTTTATTGTGGAATACAACTTGTAGGAATTTTTAAAAAATTCATCATTCCAAGTCAGTGTTTTTGTTTGCACATTAGAAAATAAAACTCAAAAATACTTAAAATATGATTCCTT
>NW_011894197.1:0-361 GCF_000151845.1 Pteropus vampyrus | reverse complement strand
GGGTGTAGTTTGTCTCTAGCTTTTATCTGCTGCTCTGCAGAGTTAGATGTAGGTTCATTAGTTAGGACTGAAAGTTATATATAATAAGATGTTCAAAGCCAAGAGGGTTTGCAGATAACAGAAAAAAGGAAGAAAATATGTGCCTTTAATAGCCAGTGTCAGTTTAACTGGTCTTGGCTGTGCTGATGCTGCTGGGCGTGCGTCTTCCCAATGGAGAGAGGATTAGTCTCCAAATGACTTTGCTTCCCTCTCTCACTTCTACACCATCTCCCGTAGTTTCAGCTGATTTGTTCTGTAATTCTCTCTCCAGTCCAGTCCGTTTTTCCTTTTTGATGAGAGTAGACCTCGGCTGGCAGCCAGT
>NW_011894196.1:4799-5384 GCF_000151845.1 Pteropus vampyrus | reverse complement strand
CGGGGGACGGCGCCCCCTGGTGGCCCGCGGGGCGCTGCCGCGCGCGTGACCGCTGGTGCGGTTCTCCCGGCCGTCGCGGTCGCGCTCATTCTTCAGCCATCATCGATGAGGCGTCTCTCTGTCGGTGAAAGGCTCCAGGAGATTCTGTCACCATCAATCCGGGGGCGAGGAGGGGGCCCGGAGCGGGGCGGCAGGCTTGCCGCGTACAGGGGCCCCTTCAAAGTAGGGGCGGACAGCCCTTCCTCGGTTGTCCGAGTTGAAGGGGAGGGTGGGGACAAAGCCATCGAGGTCTCTGGGTGGGGCGGGGCGGGGGACACTGCAAGGTTAAGGGCTTGGAGTAGGGGAACAGGTCCCCCAGAATCTGTTAAAGGGCTTGGGTTCCCACCCACCCCAGCAAAGGGGAGCCACTGCAGGTCTGAGGCCGCGCGGGGAGGGGGAGATGCCCCCTGGCTTCTGCTCCGTGGGCGCGGGCGGTGTAAAGCAATCGGGAAGTCCCTGAAGCGGGTGAAGCCCTGAGCCAGGGCGTGAGGGTTGCAGAAAGGGGTGGGGCAGCCCCTCAAGACAAGAGCAGGTCTAGGGCCTGTG
>NW_011894196.1:3531-4019 GCF_000151845.1 Pteropus vampyrus | reverse complement strand
GGGGGGGGACACTGCAAGGTTAAGGGCTTGGAGTAGGGGAACAGGTCCCCCAGAATCTGTTAAAGGGCTTGGGTCCCCACCCGCCCCAGCAAAGGGGAGCCACTGCAGGTCTGAGGCCGGGAGGGGGAGACGCCCCCTGGCTTCTGCTCCGTGGGCGGGGCGGTGTAAAGCAATCGGGAAGTCCCTGAAGGGGGTGAAGCCCTGAGCCAGGGCGTGAGGGTTGCAGAAATGGGTGGGGCAGCCCCTCAAGACAAGAGCAGGTCTAGGGCCTGTGCTGGAGGATGGCCTGGGGGTCCCGGACGCCCCCGTGACCCTGACACAGCCTGGCCTCCCCCCAGGACAGGTTATAAATGGCTGCACACACCCCCCCCCACCTGCCGGAGAACATTTAGTGACATCTATCAAAATCACAGATGCACACACCCTTTGACCCTCACAGTACTTTCTAGATATCTAGCCCAGGTGTGAAATGACACACGACAATGATT
>NW_011894196.1:0-1556 GCF_000151845.1 Pteropus vampyrus | reverse complement strand
ACGGTGCACCTGACACCTGCGTGCGGCACCCACGAAACTTTCCGACGTCCCTGGAACACCTAAAGACCGGCCACATGTCGGGCCATAGAGCGAATTGTAACGCATTTCAAAGGAAGGACTGAAATCACACAGATGATGTTATCTGCCTACGGTAGAATTAAGCTCGAAGTCAATAACAGAAAGATAGTTTTTAAATGCCCCAATTTTGGGATATTAAGCGATAGACTTCTAAATAACCCACAAAGCAAAAAAAAAAAAAAAAAATTCACAGCTGCTGGAAAATAATTTCAACTGAGGGGAGGGAGAGGGAGAAGGGGAGGGAAGAGAGGGGGGAGTGACAGTATTTCAGGGAGTAGAGACATTTAAGACCCTGAGAGAAGGGTCACCTTGCGTGGGATGCAGGAACTGTGTAAAACAGCTTCTCCCAACATGACCATGAAAAGCGCTGGATGAACTTAAAAGACAAAGCCTCTAGCAGAAAATATTTTCATGTACTCGAGTTGGGAAAAGATTTCTTAGGACACCGTAAAGGGAACCATAATCGTAAAGAAAAAGGGAGGCTTCTGAGGTGCAGGCCACGAACATTCTCTTCCTCAGTCTGAGCACTAGTTATGCAGGTACGTGCACCTGGTGACGGTCCAGCAGGATGCACGCCTGCACACGCTTTCTGATCCGGAAGTTATCCTTCAATTAAAGAGTTTTTATCAAAAGACAGAGAGATGTCCCTAATACCCGTGGAGGGAGGAGCAACAAAGATTTGGCTCAGAAGAGTCAGAGAGAGGCTGCCCCCTGCCCCGGGGCAGAAGCAGGGAGAAGGTGCTGGGGTGGGCGGGGGGCAGCTTCCCGGTCATTTGCTCCTTCGTCTGCACTCTGCCTGGCGCCAGGGACAGTTCCGAGAGTTGGGGGACTTCGCGTGTACACAACTTTAGGGTCCTTCTTTAGGCCAAAAAAAAAAAAAAATTAAGAATACAAAATTAGGTATAAAAGCAAGAAGCTATTTAGGACGAGCAAAAGAAATCATAGCAAATGTTAAACTCTATATGACAAGTACCAAAAAAAAAATCCAAAAGATCAAGAAAAAGAAAATACACATCAGTTGACTGTCGGACATCTCCGTACGGTCCCTTTCTCTACCTTTTTGGCTACGTCCTCTTTGCTTGACCCTCGCGGGACAATGATTTTGTAATGTCGCTTTCTACAGGGAGATCGGAAGGATGATTGTTCAGGGTGGTTGGTCAAAACCTGGCTTTTGCGATTGCTGGTTGAGAGCGGTTTCTTCAGCTCCGCGGCTTGTGACCGAGAACACCGTGGCCAGATACTATGGAATAACACAGGGTAGATCACAGGGCGGGAAGCAGCCTGACGCCTCCTGGCAAGACGTAGGACAGTGGTCCTGCCAGAGCTGGGCCCTACACAGAATTCTCATTACTTCTATTTTCTGTGAATCCTATCAACAACCCCCCACCCCCCGCCAAAAAAAAAAAAAAAAGTTTGGTTTATACTTTATGTTTACACTTGCGTACTCTGCACGATCACATTTATTCCCGACAGGAGAG
>NW_011894195.1:7638-8042 GCF_000151845.1 Pteropus vampyrus | reverse complement strand
ATACCCTTTGTAACAACATAGATGGACCTAGAGGGCATTATGCTAAGTGAAATAAGTCAGACAGAGAAAGACAAATACCATATGATATCACTTACGTGTAGAATCTAAACAAACAAAACAGAAATAGACTCATAGGTACAGAGAGCAAATGATGATTGCCAAATGGGAGGGGGTTAGGAGAGTGGGTAAAAAGGTGAAGGGATTAAGAAGTACAAATTAGTAATTACAAAATAGCCATAGGAATATGAAGTACAGCATAGGATAATAGTTAGCAATATTGTAATAACTATATATAGTACCAGGTGGATACTAGGGGGATCACTTTGTAACTTACATAAAGGTCTAACCACTATGTTGTATACCTGAAACTAATATAAAATAATATAGAATTTTTTTAAAAATCT
>NW_011894195.1:4947-6633 GCF_000151845.1 Pteropus vampyrus | reverse complement strand
ATACCCTTTGTAACAACATAGATGGACCTAGAGGGCATTATGCTAAGTGAAATAAGTCAGACAGAGAAAGACAAATACCATATGATATCACTTACATGTAGAATCTAAACAAACAAAACAGAAATAGACTCATAGGTACAGAGAACAAATGATGATTGCCAAATGGGAGGGGGTTAGGAGAGTGGGTAAAAAGGTGAAGGGATTAAGAAGTACAAATTAGTAGTTACAAAATAGCCATAGGAATATGAAGTACAGCATAGGATAATAGTTAACAATATTGTAATAACTATATATAGTACCAGGTGGATACTAGGGGGATCACTTTGTAAATTACATAAATGTCTAACCACTATGTTGTATACCTGAAACTAATATAAAATAATATAGAATTTTTTTAAAAATCTTGTTTCATTTACACCCCTACTTATTATCCCTGCAAATTATTTTATTTAATCTATGTCTGTGTATTACCATTTTTACTATTATTAGCAGTACTTACCTCCTGGAATTATTTGTCATCAAAAACATGTACTAAGAACAACAGTAACATATTTCTCAATAAATATCTGTTGAAAGAATGAACAAATGAAAACCTAATATTTATTAAGCACTTACTGTGTGCCAGGTACTGTACTAACTGCCTTATAAGCACAATTCACTTAATCTTTATACCCCTAAACCATAAACATTATTATCTTCACATTTCAGATGAGAAAAACAAATGTAAAGAGATTAATGGATGTCCCCAAAGATAAACACATATTAAATGAAAATGAAATCAAATTAAATCATACTGTGAATGTAGAATAAAAGCAAAGAACAAATGACACTTGATTTTTTAATTAAGTTCAGAATTTAGGCTTTTAAGAATGAAAAAGTAAATGTGGCAAACATTAAAAATTAGTGAATCTGGGTAAAGATATAGGGGAGCTCTATATACTATTATTGCAACTTTAAGTTTTAAATTATTTCCAAATAAAAAGTTAAAAATTTTAAATGGAGCTATTTTTTTTTCTCAACAAAGTTCAAGGATGACCCTGACTGATATTTTGCATAATAGGCAAGGTTTTGGTTTTTTTTTATTTGAGATCCCTCTGAAATGAGAACCTGAGTCAAGCTTAGGTTTAGGTCAGGTTTTGTTTGTTTGTTTGTTTGTTTGTTTGTTTGTTTTATTTTTGGCAGTGGGGAGGGTTCCAGTAGGAAGAGGGTGATCTCAGGAAGCAGGAGTAAGGAAATGGGAGGAGTGACACAGGAAAGAAAAAAAAGACAACACAGAAATGCACTATCAGTTGATTTCTCACTGTAGACACCTTGGACTCCATCCTGCTGGGGATCCGCGGCAGATTCCTGCCTCTTTGTTGTTATACCTGTGTGTAGTGTCCTCCCACGCTCTATTAGGGTTGGTCTTTATGACTAAAATAGCAGATGTGATAGTATGTCACTTTTGAGATTAGGTCATAAAAAAGACTACAGTTTCCATTTTGGGCACAGGCATCTCTCTTTTAGACCACTCACTCTAGGGAAAGCCATATGCTGAGGAGCTTTAGAAAGGGGTCCGTGTGGTGAGGCGAAGTCTCCTGCCAACAGCCAACTGGGACCTTTAGACCCAGTCATGCCTCAGATGACTGCAGCCTTGGCTAACACGTTGGTTGTAGCCTTGTAGGAGACTCTGGGCCAGACAACCCA
>NW_011894195.1:0-3910 GCF_000151845.1 Pteropus vampyrus | reverse complement strand
AAGAAAAATATGAACCCCAAATGGACAAGCTATGCACAGTTTGTATATAAGATAGGTAGTTACATAGCAATTTTTAGGTAGTATGGAGTATAGGTCTGATGTTAACTGTTCATCCCCCTCAGTAGGACACAGTGTTCTGTGCCTCTGTTCTGGTCCTAGTCTAAATCTTCCTCATCTTCTTCTGGGTCAGGTTGTATGCCTCTGGCCTCTACTGTACATTTCTATGCTCTAGATGGGTCCCTATGTGCCAGGGATAGAGTTATGAACAAGAAACTAATCACTTTCACATATTAGATTTCATTCTCCAATTATTCAAAATTTCTGTCTCTCCCAAGGTTCAGCAGAGTTATTTGCGGGGGGCGGGGGGAGTTACAATTTGTGTTCTTTTTAAAATTGTTATAGCCCACCGCCAATGTACCAAGACGCTAGAGTCTCTTAAATATTTTCTGTAGCAGGGTAGGAATGAATTAGAATCCTCCAAGATTTTAAGAGAGGAAGAGAGAATATTCCAGGTCGGGTATGCCTGGAATGCAGTCTCTTATTTAAGTGGCTTTGTTCCTCTGTTCCAACACAAATGCTTCCATTGCAACTGCCTGCTCTAGAAGGCAGAGACTGGCCTTATAGTGAATAGCTCTGCAGGGTAATTCTGTATGGATTCTACAGGCAAGGCTCTGGTTATGTAAGTTTCAAAACTTCCTTGAATAAAAACTCTATACTGTTTGAAAACTTTTGTGAATCTAAAAAAGTGGGGGAAAATCCTGAGTCTTTTTAAGGTTTCAGTTAACATGGGATAAATTCTGAATGTATATGATCCGTAAAATGGCAGATGGGAAAAAAAATAATCAGTAAAACCAAATAAAATTCCAAGCCAAATTTAAAAAATTTTTAATTCTATTTAAATTGTTTCAATAATTCTGAACCTGAAGTTTCTGATTCTCATCAGGTCTTCCTCCTCTTTGGATTTTGACGTTTTGGAATGCTGCTCGAAACTCTTGTGTCTAACCGTGAGCTGGCGTGTGCTGACCAAATGAACAAAGCATATGCCTTTTCTAAGATTCAGAGACCACTTTGGGAAAAGGGTATGCTCTTACCAGGCTCAAAGGAAGATCACATGAATTGTCCAGTGTTTCTGCTAAGCCCTAAAATTGAAAGAGAACCCAAGTTACTAAAAATAGAACGTATCTCTTTATCAATTAAATTAAACAAGCGAAAAGAAGATTAAGTCTACTATAGCAATGGATCTATACCTGGTTCTCCTGAAGTCAAATAAAATGGGAATCTAAATCATGTTTACAGGACTCTAAAGGACATATAAAGCTTAGAATCATATATTCATAAGGAGTGAGCCACACCACCAATTAAAACTTAACATATTCAAGGCAGAGAATTTATTTTGGTAAGCTTTAAGAAATTCTTCCTAATGGAAAAATTATTTGGGGGAATATTGAGACTTGAGCTAGGACTTGTAGGACAGAATAGTTTTTGTTCAGAAGACCAGATGATCTAAAATAATTCCCATCTCCTCAGTAACCAGTATACATGAGTCTTATTTACCACTCCATGCATGCATGATTCTCATTCCTTAACTCATAGACAAATTTTCACACATTTCTCTTAAGTTATGGAACCCAGAAATGGACATTTTTATTGGTAAACATCTGACCAACAATGAGCTTTCACTTCCACACAGAAAATAAACACCTGAAATAAGTAGAAAACTGAAAGACAGTTTGAGGGGCCGGCACCCCAAAACCAGGTTTCCTTAATGTCTCTGAAGCAAATGTTTGTGGAGGGAAAATAGAACCTTTAATAAATGTGAGTATGTGTCATTATATAACAGTTAGGTTAGTCTAACATAGTTATTATTAATTAAAATATTTTGACTTTCTTCATAAACCATTTAAAAATATTTTTCTGACCAAATATAGGCTCTGCCAAAAAGAAAATTTTATAAATCTCTTCCACATATTCCATTTTTCTAGAACATATATTTGACTTTGTTCAGTGATCTTTTATACTGCCTACGTCTATGATGAACCCTGTTCTAAGTTTATATATATGTATCATTCTAGCTTATTTGTTTGCATACAGTATTCTTAGCTTTTGTCCTTTCATTGGAAAATACTGGTATTGTTACAAGAGTAGAAGTTTTGGAATCAGAGAGACTGACCTTACTTTCAATCCTACAACTTATTACCTAAGGGATCCTGGGCCAAATACTTAACTTCGTACAGCCCAGTTTTGTTTTGTTTCTTTGAATTTGTAAAATGGGGATAATAATTACAGAGTTGTTCTAAGGATCAAATGAGAAAACATACTTGAAATTTCTAGTGCAGTGTCCTTGTATCAGGTACTCAATAAATGGAGACTTTTCCTTTTGTCTAAGATAGCACAGACATCCTCAGTCTGAAAATTAATAGTTGTCTAGACTATAAAGGAATATGTAAATACTCATTGGAAAGTGATTGTTTTAATAACATATATGCAAACTAAAAATTAAATACAGTACATATTACACTTTTAATGGCAAGCTCTGAGAAGACAGTAATTTAATCTTGTCTCATTTCTCCAGAACTCATTAAGAATGGAGTCAGTGGAAAAAGCCAGATAATGTGAGGCCAAATGAGCTATGTATTTGATTCTCCATTTGCACCCCAGCCATAAAGACTTAGTGCAGTGACAACATGTGAAGGCCATAATCAGTCATCTTCCTTCATTTGGGACCCCCTGAAGTTTTGAAAAAGGCATTTCTTCTTTTAAGGTACAAAGCAAATGATAATCCACAAAAGTTACTGAAAGTATTTTATAAATATGCATAACTGATGAAAATGGTTAGCAATCAGGAAATATTTATTTAGAATGTGTGAGAGACTGTGGGAAATGTAAATGAGATGTGATCTTTGCCTTCGAGAAATCTCAGTCTGCTTTGGAAGACAAGACTTGCTCTTTGAATTGATCTAATTGCATTCTGAAAAAACAAACAAACAAACTAGGATCTATTTTTTTAATGAACAATCCATGTAAAAGGGAATTGACATGTTTTGCGTATTAAATATGAGCCAAGCACTGGGCCTATATTATCTCACTTAATCCTCACACCAATGCCATGAAACAGATATAATTCTTCTCATTTTGTACATGAGGAAACTGAGGCTTATACAGGTGAAGTAACCTGGATAGGTCTCATAACTAGGGAGTGACAATCCCTAGAATCCATTGCAGGCCAACATCTCTGGGTCCAATGTCCATGTTAATTTCATTTCATTTCATTCTACTGTAGGGATGGCCATAAAGAAATCACAGGAAAAGAAATCATTGTGAGATATGCTTTGAAGGAAAAATTTGCAAAAGTTTATAACTGCTTGCATATGGATGATATTAATATCAAGACTTTATTAACAAAATGATATGGAGGATTGACTGAATTTTAATGAACTCTTTCATAAATGAGTTAAGGCGGGAGCATCAGGAAACAAAAATCCAACTAAATGTATTGAAGGAATCAGATTAGTTTTATCTACCTATTTAAAAAGACTCGACAATTTATATAAATGTATATTTGTCATCTTATACAATATTTTTAATGTTGGAATTTTTAATTTAGGAGGCAACACTGTGAAGAGGAAAAAACATTAGGTTAGAAGATCTGAATTTGATTTTTAGCCTTCAAATTACTGTGGTATGACTTTGGGCAGTTCATTTAATCACTTTTAATTTTGTAGGAGCATTAATACCTATTCTATTCCCTCCAGCCATCTATACTCATCCACCTTCCCATCTATATCCATCCATGCATCCATCTACTCACTCAACCATACATTTATTCAATTACCCATTCAATACACATTTATTAAACACCTACAAAGTATCAGTCACTGGAAACATGTTAGAGTTAAACTAGACTCAGATT
>NW_011894194.1:9768-10922 GCF_000151845.1 Pteropus vampyrus | reverse complement strand
TACTGCTGTTTGCTTTCATTATTTTTGCTACACTCATTTTATTTGCATTTAAATGTTTGGGGCAACCTAAGAACAAAGGTACAAGTAAAGATACAGTAAAATGAATTGCTTGATATCCATTACATCATGTATATCCAGCACAGCAGTAAAACCAAAAAGCCATATTTTAACTTTTTTTTTTTTGCTTTTGTGATTTTTTTTGATACTTCTGTAACGTGCATGTGCTGTAAAAATAGTTAACGGGGAAATAACTTGAGATGATGGCAAGCTTTGTGTAATGTCTTATAAAATTTTCATGAACAATCTAAGCCTAATTGTTAAGAACACATATATTAAGTTCATGTAAGTGGAATAAAAGTTTTAGAAATGGACTTTTCAGCTACTTTCGTTCCAGCTTTTCATGTAAGTTAGTCTTGGTTCTGAAACTTCTAAAAGAAGTTATACATTTTTGAAAATTTATTCCTTATTCCCTCTTGGCAGCTAATGGGCTTTTACCAAGTTTAAATACAAAGTTTATCATTACAAAATACTATAAATATAACCACTACTGTTTCCAACCACATCCCATACTCCCCCTTACCCCCTTGAAAAAAAAAAAAAGATGTTTTGTTTTGTTTTTCTTTTTTTGGGGGGTGGAGGGGATTGATTAGAAAAAAAGTAATGTGTTCCATTTAAAATTTTAGTATATGGCATTTTCTAACTTTGGAAGCTATAATGTTCTTGGCCCATCATGACATTGGGTAGCATTAACTGTAAGTTGTGTGCTTCCAAATCCTTTTTGTTTTTTTAAGAATTTCCCAATACTCTTACAGCCTGCCTTCAACTTCGATCCTTTATTCTGTTTGTCAAGTGCACAGGATTACCTTTTTTGCCTTCTGTCCTGTCACCAACCATTCCTACTTGTTGGCCATGTACATGGAAGAAAGGCCGCATGATCTTTCTGGTTCCACTCAATGTCTAAGGATACCCTGCTTCCTTTGCTTGCATCCCACAAACTATTTCCCTCATCCTATTTACTGCAGCAAATATCCTTAGTTGGTGAGCTTGTGTTATTTCCCTTTAAACCCTACCTATCCTGACTGACCAGTCTCATTGTCTACCTTTAAAATCCTTTTCCTCTCTTCTTTAAATAATGATGGAGCTAAATTATACCC
>NW_011894194.1:6837-8763 GCF_000151845.1 Pteropus vampyrus | reverse complement strand
TGCCAAAAGTGCCAGGGAAACACAATGGCAATTGGATAATTTTTCAACAAATGGTGCTGGAACAATTGGATAGCCACATGTAGGGAAAACAAAATGAACCTATACCCCTACCTCACACCATATATATATAAATTAACTTGAAATGGATCATAGGTCTAAATGTAATAGCTAAAAATATAAAATTTCTAGAAAAAGCACAGGAAAAATCTCTGTGCTCTTGGGTTAGGGAAAGTTTGGAGATGGCACGCGCGCGCGCGCACACACATACACACACACACACAACCCAGACACTATAAGAGAAAATGTTGATAAATTAGGTGTTGTCAAAATTAAAAACTTTGCTCCTCAAAAGTTGCTATTAAAAAAATGAAAGGCAACTTTCAGTCTTGAAATAAATGTTTAAACTTACATCTGATAATAAATTTATATTCAGAACATGTAAAGAACTCACAACTCAGTAATAAAAAGACGAACCTAATTTTTAAAAAAAGCAAAAGATTTTAATAAGCACATTTCTAAAGATATGTGTGGCAAATAAGATATGAAAAGAATTTCAGCGTCTTTAGTCATTAGAGAAATGCAAATTAAAATCAAATTAAAGTCATAATAACTATGACTACACATCCACTAGAATGGCTAGCACTTAAAAGACTGAAATTACCAAGTGTTAATGAGGATATGGAACAAACGCAACTTGGATTCATTGTTGGTGAGAATGCAAAATGATATAGTTACTTTGGAAAACAGTTTGGCAGTTTCTTATAAAATTAAACACACAGTTACTATATGATCCAGCAATTCTACTCCTAGATATTTGCCCAAGAGAAATGAAAAACATATCCACACAAAAACTTGTGCTCAGATGTTTACCACAGCTTTATTCAAAATAGCCAAAATTGGAAACAGCCCAAATGAATATACATATTGAATTGTACCCATACAATTAAATACCACTCAGAAATAAGAAAGAACATGCTGCTAATATATGCAACAACATCGATCTCAAATGGAGTACGCTGAGTGAAAGAAACCAGCCACAGAAAGATTAGACTACCTTGCATTATTTCACTGATACAAAGCTCTTAGAAAAGACAAATCCATAGTGACAGGAAGCAGATTAGGAGTTGGCAGGAGCAGGGAGGGAATTGACTGCAATGGCAGCGTTTTAGAAGTGATGGAAATGTCAAGTATCATGACTTTGGTGGTAGTTGCATCATTGTATACATTTGTCCAAGAACTCATAGAATTGAATGGCTAAAATTAAATTGTACCTCATAAATAAAGCTGATTAAAAGTGGTGGTGATATTGATGGTGGTAACATTGGTGGCAGTGGTGGCATCAGCTTCCAGCACAGAATAAAAAAGATACCATCTCTGCATGTATTTCTTCTAGGAAATGGGGATTCCACTGACCATAGTGCACCTAAGGGAACTCAATGGACTGATTTCTTTCCACTTTCCTGAGAATCCTGAGCTAAGGAGCCTTAGCAAGATTTATGATAATAAAGCTCTGTTCAATCTTTGTGGCTTGGCATTGTCCCTATGTCTACATCTAAATGGATAAACCAACGCTGTTGACCAGGGTTTTCTAAGATGGTAGCTACACCTTTTGTGCATGTCCTAGACTTAGAACACTGTGAGTCACACAGTCAATGGTAGATCAATAACCCTGCATCCAGTGGTTTAGTGTAAAGAGCAGGAATTACAGAACTAAATATACCTGAGTTTGAATCTAATTTTTATGTTAGATAAATATCTAGGTCTTGATTTCCTTTTCTGTAAAACCCTAAATTTTTTATATGCTATATGGGAAGGGTTCTCCATTCAAATAAATTTTAGAAAAACTGGAATCATCAAAGTCTAAAAGGAATCTTTATCATAGAATTTCTTAGAGCTTTCCATTTCTAAGATGTCAGAAGTAAACAG
>NW_011894194.1:0-1602 GCF_000151845.1 Pteropus vampyrus | reverse complement strand
TGTGCTCAGTGAAATAAATTCTACAAAATTCAGTGAAGGTTTAAGAGGGAGAAACTGAATCAGTTAAGAGATCACAAAAGTATATTGTTAATGATTAGCCCTGGGTTTTAGAGTCTGGATCTGGAACAAGGAGAATGTCCCAGGTGGTGGAGTGCCTAAGCCATGAGAGACAGTGTTTAGGGAAACAAGGCAGATGTTGGTTCGGCTGAAATACAGGGAATAAATAGGTGTATAATGGGAAGCAAGCCTGCATCGATGTGTTGGAATCATAAAAGCCACGGATGGGCACACTTCCCTGGGGCCCATGACTAGAACTGGGCATTCAAAACATTAATCGCGTTACTGTCTCTCTTTATAGACCACTTTGCTTCATTTCTGGGAGAAAACATCTCACACTATGGCAGCCATCCATGAGAGCTTCAAAGGTTATCAGCCATATGAATTCACTACGTTAAAGGTATGAACACTAGAGAGGCCATTAGAAAACCTTATGAATGGTAAAGTTTTGTTTATATCACAGTGTCCATGGCAGCAAGCATCATTATTCTACGAGGCTCCAAATGTCAGAGAACTGTGCCCCCAGTAAGGTCTTGTTTTACTGCATCAATATTCAATGCAATAGTAAGCCCCAACTATATAAGTACAAAGGTCGAATCTTGGAGTATATGTTACTGACAGATGAATTGCAGTGAACTCCAGCCAAATGATGAGGCCTGCTGCTTTAAAATACTTGTTTGACATTGCTAAAGAGAAGATTGTATGCTTCGTTACTTTTTAGTTATTAAATTCAGATAGGCTCACCTGAGAAGGTATTTTTCCTCCCTTACTTCTGACAAATAACATTTTATTCTGTATCATCCAATATAGAATTGGATTTTTCCATAAAATAACTAATATTCTTTAATTTAAAAAACAATTAAACTCAATGATTTCTCAACTCAAAAGGGAATCAAGCAAAATGTCTGATTCTCAGTGTTGCCACTGCAAGTGAAATCATTTTATTCTCTGACGTTGCTGAGGATAAGCGCATGTCAAGATAAAGAAGTGATTTGGGTCCCAAAAGGATTTCAAGAATGGTGAGAGAGAACACTGGGTTTCTAGGTCATGTCTTTGAAAGGAAAAGACCAGGAAAGAACTAAAGTTCACCTGGAAATGACCCTCCTTCTAATTCTTCAGGCAATTCGTGTCTCATCACCTTACTTAAAAGAACATAAAAAGCTTTTTTCTTTTTTTTCTTTTTTTTTTTTTTTTGCCATTAAACACCTCTTTGACTTTGAGATATTTGTAATGTCACTGCATCTACAAAAATACTAAGACAGAAACCCTTTAAGACCACAGCCCTTTAAATAAAAGTCTTAAACCCCAAGATAGTCCGCTCACCTTGTGCTGCCGCTGACCTGATTAACAGACAGGACACCTGGCCATGAGGTCTGTTTTTCATAATCCCGCTGTCATCCGGTCACTTGCTCGCTGACATGTTGCATGAATGGATTCAGAATGAGACCTTTTTTGGTCTGTTAACTGGACTATGTCAAGGGAGGGACCTTTCATTTCTTATGTGTCCTCCTTTGTCCAGCCAACTGTTGCACACACAGTGAACCC
>NW_011894193.1:3907-4220 GCF_000151845.1 Pteropus vampyrus | reverse complement strand
TGAATCATGAAAGAAAAAAATTAATAAATTACACTTCATCAAAATTAAACATTTTGCTTTTTCAAATAAATAAATTGGTGGATTAACCCTCTGGAAGTTTAGAACAGAAGACATTCTACGTGGGCCTGACTGACACCTGGAAATGTGCACGTGAGACAATTTTTTAAAGGGACCTCAGATGATAAAAATACACAACGGCCACAAATGCAGATACGTGCCATCACAGGGACCGGGTCGGGGACGTACGGCGGTGTGGACTGCTGAGTGTCCTACCGATGGGCTCTTTTATTTGAGTGGAAGACAAAGGTGGGAT
>NW_011894193.1:1822-2140 GCF_000151845.1 Pteropus vampyrus | reverse complement strand
TTTTCTCCGAGTGATTCTTACGCAGGAGCCCATCGTGGGAAGCTGGACGAAGTGGCCCGGTCTGGCTGAAGGCTTGCGAAGTGGTGATGGGGGCACGACCTGCCATCCAGCCCTGGGCTCTACAGTTTTATAGTCACTAACGGGTTTTCTATGGAGTGCGGTAAGTCTTTAATACCAAAATGTCTTCTCTTTGCCACCAAAGATTCTTCTAGGCCACTTAGACTTCATACCACCTGGCATCCCCATCAGTTAAATTCTAGCAGAAATACAAAATTATTCTATCATTCTATACAGAATCTGTGTGAGAATATATTTCCC
>NW_011894193.1:0-1072 GCF_000151845.1 Pteropus vampyrus | reverse complement strand
TTTTCTCCGAGTGATTCTTACGCAGGAGCCCATCGTGGGAAGCTGGACGAAGTGGCCCGGTCTGGCTGAAGGCTTGCGAAGTGGTGATGGGGGCATGACCTGCCATCCAGCCCTGGGCTCTACAGTTTTATAGTCACTAACAGGTTTTCTATGGAGTGCGGTAAGTCTTTAATACCAAAATGTCCTCTCTTTGCCACCAAAGATACTTCTAGGCCACTTAGACTTCATACCACCCGGCATCCCCATCAGTTAAATTCTAGCAGAAATACAAAATTATTCTATCATTCTATACAGAATCTGTGTGAGAATATATTTCCCTATCAAAATATTCTGCATCCGAAAGCTAAGAAGAAATGATTTCTGCTCTGAGAAATAAGTAACTGAGATGACTGAATGGAAACCACCCATTAATTCAAAGTACAGTCGTCTAGAAGCTGTATGAATTCAGTCGTGCACTGGGCTGCGATTTATCGCTATACTGTCTATAGGGACGATGGAAAGAAAAGATTATTTAATCGACTTGAGGGATCTAACTCGTAAAGCTGCCTCGAGCCGCCCCATCGACGTGCTGATTGAAGATGCCGTCTGTCTATCTGCTAAGCACGTCTGGTAAAGACGGTGCAGGCAGCTCTAGGTCTGATTCTGACGTGCACTCTGGTGCAACGTTGATGAAACGCAAAAGCTGAGAAACCCACAAACACAAGGTTCCCTTCATTTCAGATGAGGACACAGACGCGATTGCTCTCTAAACCAAGTCGTTCCTCTGTCAGCAGAATAAGAGGTCCCTTCCATCAGCCCTTCCGCCGTTCTCAACCTCATCTCCTGCCTCTCAGAAACCTTCTGTTATCTCAGCCCTCTCTCTCTGTTTAACTTACAGGCACGTCCGAGTTTCTCTTATCTTGTTCTTGTGTTTTTCAAACGTCTACCTTTTCTCCTTGTCAAAGCTGAGCAGTTTTTTACGGACAAAGGGACCCGAGACGTCCCAGCTGCTACAGCCTTTCCGTCTGCATCCGTGCCCATCGCAAGGACTTCGGCCTCAGCGACGACCTCTGTAAACGTGTCACTCGGTTGC
>NW_011894192.1:8832-9320 GCF_000151845.1 Pteropus vampyrus | reverse complement strand
CCATCTTCCTCCTTGCTAAGCTGCTGCCTGGGTTCTGAGCCTCCTCCCCTCACCCCAGGAAGGTGAGAGAGCCTGACTCTCACAGCAAACACTGCCCATTTTTCCTGCCTCCCTCCTTCCCTCACAGTCAGGGTCAGGGCCCTCAGACTCCGCTAATCATGGCAGTCCACCCACTAGGTGCCGTCCCTCACTGGCATGTCTCCATATAAGGAGGATGAGTATACCCTGGAAGGTGCTGTAGAGGGGTTCAGAGGCCATGCCCTGGGGATCAGCAGGGCCTGCAGCAGTAGGGGTTGGGAGTGTCTTCCTCACCCCATCACTGAGCGCTCTGCAGCCACGTGTTGCCCTCAGCCTCCTCCACACACCTTCCCTGGACCTTAGGGAAGGGAGGAGGGAGCCAGAGACTTGGAGAAGCCCACAGCACCCAGAGTCCAGGATCAGAATCATAGTTTGGGGGAGATTCCAACTCACTCCATTTATAGATAGAG
>NW_011894192.1:5133-7268 GCF_000151845.1 Pteropus vampyrus | reverse complement strand
ATCTCCTCATTTGGGCTGCTTCCCTGTGTTTGTTTCTATGCATTAGGTAGAGCTTCTATGTCTTCTGGTCTTGATAGAGTGGCCTTATGTAGTAGATGTCCTGTGGATTCCAGTGGCGTAGTCTCCCAGGTCATCTAAGCCAGGTGCTACAAGTGTGTCCCTTGTATGGGTTGTATGTGCCCTTCTGCTGTAGTTGAGCTTTGATGGCTGTTGGCACATCAGTGGGAGGGATTGACCCTCAAGATGACTGGTTGTGAGGACTGGCCATGACTACAATGGTGGGGCTATTGTGCAAGGACTGACCCTACAGAGCAAGACTTGCTTTATTGGGGCTCTGGTGCCTGCCGAGTCTACCCTTGGGGTGTGTCATTTGTGGAGGTTGTTTGGTGATGCTCTGGTGTGGTCTGAAGCTGGCCACTGGATGTGTCGGTTCTGGGGCATCCTGGGAGGGGCTCTGTGCAGATCAGAGCCACTGCCTGTGCCCTGCCCAGGGCCACTTGGTATAAGCTATAAAAATATCTGCAGATGGTTGCCATTTGTGCTGGGCTTCCTCCGAGCAGTTCTTAAGCCCATTCAGCCACTGGGGAGCGGGGCGGGCAGCCCTGGCCTCAGGGGTCTCTGTAGTTCTGCCTTTGAGATGCCACTCCATCTGTGCACACCTTGCTCAGGTCTCCGAGCACAGGAGAAGCAAGTATAGACACTGCAATCTGGCATCCCAGGCCCTTGTGATCTGACCCCAAAGGCACTGACCTCTTTTCTTGCACCCCATGCTCCAGACAGCCTGGTCACCCCAACATTACCATAATTTCCATCTCCAAGCCACTGCCCTTGCCATTGCATCAGCCTAGAAGGCCTTTCCCCCTCTCGTGGGTCAACTCTCTTCATAGGAGGTGGCTGGAGCTGCCCTACTCTAGGTCCCTGACCTAAATTGTTTTCAGTTCACCCAGATCAGAACTTGCTATGGCCCAGGCTCAGCGCTTGGCCTGGGGACACAAAGACACATGACAGAGACTCCTGATGTGGCATGTGAACCACAGCATCCTATATGATGATTCTGTTTCCTCCGCTGGACAATGAGCTCCCTAGGGCAGCTCCCTCCCTGATCAGCACGCACAACAACCTCAACGAAATGCCCAGGCTGCTTCAGTGATGTGCAGGTAACTGCCACAGGTGAAATATATCCACAGCATCGCTGCTGGTGGCACTGCAACCTGCAGAGACATCGCTGGTCTGACCCCTCATTTTGCAGATGGAGAACAGCTCCTTGAGAAAGGAAAAGGGGCCTCTGGGAAGACAAAAGCCCCAAGTTCTCCTCCAGGGGGAAAAGGGAAATGGGGCTGTGGGCTAAGGTAGCTCTGGGGTCTGGAAGCCTGGGGACACATCAAGTCACCCCTTAACCTCCAAACACCCTAATCTCATGCCTGCCTCCAAGCACCTTGACAAGGCCTTCCCTCCCACTCTGAATGCCTTTCCCCTCTTCACGTCTCACCCCACCTCCTCCAAAGCCATCCCCAGCTTCCTCAGTCCAAGCCGATTTCCCCTTCCTCTGTCCTCACACTAGCCTTTCCAGGAACACAGTCCTGCCCTCAAGTCAGCCTGAGCCTGGGCTCTTTCCCACCCAAGGCCGCAAGAGATGGCCCAGGCATATAAAGGGATTCTTGCCAGGTTTCTGGGTGACACATTGCTTAGTCCTGCCTCTCTGGCTATTTCTCCTATAGAGTCAATGCCTGGGGTGACCCAGGATTGCTGGGCCCATAGATGTGCCAGGCACTGTGCTAGGTGCTGAAGCAACAGCAGGACCCAGACACCCTGCTCCTTGTCCTCAGGGAACCGATGGCCTAGCAAGGAAGATGGCCGTTGAGCAGGGTCAGCCCAGGGGCTTGCTTAGAGCCACCCCCAACTCTGCCCATCCTAGGAAGATGGCACCACTTCCAACCCACAGACTCTGCCAGCTACCCCAATTTCCCCAACATGGAAGAGAGAATGCCTGGGACTTGGCAGGCTGCAGCCCACCCCAGCCCCATGCCCTTTTGCCAACTTGGGCTCTAGTAATGTGTGTGCACAGTGCCTGTGTTTTCAAAGAACTTCTTTCGACTTTGCAAAATAATGAAGTCTCTAACATAAAAATAGAGAGC
>NW_011894192.1:0-2798 GCF_000151845.1 Pteropus vampyrus | reverse complement strand
GTACAAATCCCGGTGAGGGCAATTTGCAACATCTGTTAAGGTCACAAATGCATATCCTTTTGCCCCAACAAATCTAATTCTGGGAATTTATCCTATCTGAAAACAAAAAGAATTGCAGAATTTATTATAATAGCAAATGTGGGAAACACATAAATGCCTATCAAAAGATGACTAGTTAAACAAATTAGGTTAGGTGCATATAACGTAATATGATACAGCTATAAAACAACATTAAAGATGCACTTTATGTACCAAAATATGTTGCTAGGTGAAAAACAAAAGCAGTTTCAAAAAATGCTTAGAGTATTGCTATCATTTGGGGAAAACGAGAGATGGGTAAACTATATATTCATATTTGCATGTAATATGTCTTATTACATAAAGAAATTCTAGAAGAGTAAATAAGAAAATCCTATTTGTAAGAAGATAGGATAAGAATAATACGGAGCCTTTTTATTGCATATATTTTAAGTGTTTTGGATTTGCACATCTGTGGATACAACACCTATTCAAACAACTCGCTAAGGTCTGAATGTTTGTATCCCCACAATATTCGTAAGTTGAAATTCTAACACCTAAGGTAACAGGAGGTGGGGTTTGAGGAGGTAATTAGGTCATATGGGCAGAGCCCCTAAGAATAGAATTAGTGTCTTTATTTATAAAAGAGGCTCCAGAGAGATCTCTCACACCTTTACCCATGTGAGGAACCATCAAAAAGACAGCTGCCTATGAACCAGAAAGCCCTCACCAAACACGCAGTCCACTGGCAGCATGACTCCAGACTTCACAGCCTCCAGAATTGTGAGAAATTAATGTTTGCTGTTTATAAGCCAGCCAGTCTGTGGTATTTTGGTACAGCAGCCCAAATAGACTAAGATACAATTATACATTTTTAAAGAGAGTCAGACAAAAAGGGATGCTATTTTCTGCCTGGGGGCATTTATATACAAGGACATGAAGGCTGTGTGGAACCACAGCAGCCATTTTGTGACCATGAAGGGCACTAAAGTGGGAAAATGGAAAAACTTGTACCCTCAATGACACTGTCAAGCTATTGAATTAACCAGACCTGGAGCTGCCCCACCTCAGAACATCCTGTTAGATGAAATAAACCTTTTTACTCCTTAAGCCATTCAACTTGGATTTTCTGTTACTTATATACAACAGTATGCCAGCAAGGAAAGAAGACCCTGATAAAAGCCATCCTTGTGAGGGCACATAGTGAACAGATGAGCTCACACTTCTGTTGTAAGGAAAAAATACAGGAGTTCAGGGTAAACATAGAAGGCTAAACATACACATTCATCCTTGTGAGGGCACATAGCGAACAGATGAGCTCACACTTCTGTTGTATATAAGGAAAAAATACAGGAATTCAGGGTAAACATAGAAGGCTAAACATACACATTTATCTCTGTGTCCCCTCAAAAAAAACCTCCCCTAAAATAGTAGTAAAGGTCTAACAGTGACAGAAACCCACAAGGACAAAGAAGAGATGACAGAGACACATTAGGTCAACAACAGTTTGTAAGAGGGAAAGTGGATGGGCAAGAGCCACCTGGCTTGAATCTTCAGCCTGCATTTGGATAAGCAAGCCCATTCAGAACCCTGAAAGGCCCAGAAACTGAGGAAGCAGCAAATGCCTCAGAAGCATAGGTGGGGCTCAAAACAGGAGGACGTGTGGAAAGTCCACGTGAGAACTAGGAACCATACTCTCATCTTCTAACAAAATGTCCACCCTACCCTCACCATGGAAAAAGATGGGAGGCAACGCTCTGCAGTTTGGGTCAAATAATTTCTGGACTTGGAGACAACAGACACAGCTGAGCATGGGGTAGAGGATCAGATTAAACACAGGAGGAACAGAGATAAGTCCATAAGCTGACTGGTGAAGACTCATGCCACCTTCTCCCACTGAGTTTCTGGAAAGTTCTGAGCCAGACCTATATACACCAGGCTGATAACAGAAGGATTTCTCTCTGGAGAAACTTGACTACCCCAGGAGAAAAGACCTACTAACACCAGGGAATCCCACACAGAAATAGCCAACTCATCCCACCCCAATCACCTTGTACTGAAGCCCACTGGTCATCAAGCCTCAGCCAAGAACAGGGAGCTTCCCAGAAGTGTTTGGTGCCTCGTTCTTAGATGTACAGAAAGTCGAAGAGCACCAGACATTAAAGTAAGGTCTCTAACTGACAGTCTCTGATGAAGGATGAGATTGTAGAAAGCAGAGAGAAAAATATATACATAACATATATATTTTAATACCCTCAGAAAAATTAGAAGATACTGTACTTCATGAAATAAGCACAAGGGGGTTATAAAATGAATGTTCAGGAAATGTTCAGGAAAAAAAAAAAAAACTCTTAGAAATTAGAAATGATAGCAGAAACTTTTCAAATAAACAGAATATCTGAAAAATAAAGTAGTAGAAATCTCCATTAAAAATGGGGGGTGGTCCCTTGTCCTGCCAGTCACTGTCGATTGGAGCAAGACAGACTGTCGTCTCGTGTGTACCCAGTCTTCTCTTTCCTACAGTGAGGATGACACTATAGGAAGAAAAAAATGAAAACACTTGTAGAGGAGCTCCTAAAACCTGTTCTTTACGAGATAAGTTCCCTGAGACAACAGGATGTTGAAGAGGATAGGTCCACAGTGAAATTACAACTGAATTATAAAATAATCAATGTAGAGAATCACCTGAAGTTCAGCTGATCATAACACCTACGTCTGATAATACAAAAGAGCCACATCAAAGCTGGTAGGAGGGGCAAAGTCGCTGGACTCACACCAAG
>NW_011894191.1:3274-3887 GCF_000151845.1 Pteropus vampyrus | reverse complement strand
AGGGGAAGCTCTCCTCTGCTGTGAGGAGCCATGGACCCCCTGGAGCGGCCTCAATGCCCTGCAGGGTTTGCCAAGCAGGGAGATGATGTCACCACAACATTATGAGCTTCCTCCCAACACGAAATTTAAAAGAGAAAGGAAACATGTAACTTGTAACCGGAAATGAAAATTATACTCCTTCTGAACAAGTTGGTGCAAACATCATGAGAATTTTAAAACTCCCTCTCCTCTTAACAGTCTCCCAGGAGCAGAGAGAACTGGGAAGAACAGATGAGGGGGTTTGGGGTCAAGGGGAACAGCAGGGAGATAAGATTTCTCGTTAATTTTTGAAAGATAACTACAGAGATCATGTTTCTGCAGTGGGAAATAAAATATCATCGTATATTTGTTTCAGAATCGTTAGTACCTGGTCTGCTTCATGAAATGCGCATTCTTTTCTTTCTCATTTCTCATGAGCCGTATCTGGGACCTGAACAGATTTCAGACAAAGATTGGTACCAAATTACGGTGCCTTTTAAAAGAAGGATTCTTCAATAGTGGAGAACAATGTGTAATTTGATGTGCACCACAGTCAAGATGAAGATGACTTCGATCTTAGGAGGATAAGAAAGAT
>NW_011894191.1:0-1526 GCF_000151845.1 Pteropus vampyrus | reverse complement strand
GAGGATTGACACAAAAAGAACATTCCTGTGAATGAAGCTGTCACCCACTTTCAGAGGTCGCTCCTTCATTCCTGGCCTGAGGACCCCTCGTGATCTGTTACCAAATCTGCATTGGGCCTGATCAAGTTCCTGTGTTACGAGCTCCATGCATTTAATGGCGGTTGGGTTGATAAGGTCTATGTGTGAAAGAATTGATTTTTTATCCAATATCATCCCCAACAGAGAACCAGTGAGGGAAAAGATTTGGAAGTCGTGGGGATTCACTGGAGAAAGTGAGGACGTGGTGGGTCTGAAGCCATGTCCATAATGGGGAGGGGTCTTCAAGTACAAGGAAGACAGGACCTCCCCAAGAGTGACATCTCACGAGAGACATGAGAGAGAAACCCAGCTTCCTTAGGGTGTCAGGGCTCAGGGAAGAAGGAGGGTAACTTGGGCCGAGAGCAGGGGACATGCCAGGGCTTGGTAGAGGGCCACCTGGTTCTCCCGGGTCACTTGTGCTGGACTTCTGCTTTCCTCGCCAGCTTTGCCGGCAACTCTGAGGAGTCTCGTGTTTCTGGTACAAAACGATTCTGTTTGCACTGGAGACCAGTAGGAATAGGAAGTGTTTTCATTGACCTCATAAACATAGACCAAGGTGAGAACACAAAGCCACCAGGTTTAATAGTACATGTGACAATAGAATCCTTTACCTGAGCTGGTGTTGTACACAGTCGGGGACAGAGTTGTGATTGGACAGACAGAGGTGTGCAGGGCAGAAGTTCACCTCACTTCCTGCTGGGACGGGAGTTCTATGTGGCAGTGGTTCCATTTAGTCATCTGACAGTGATAATCAGCCTCCTCATCAGGCTGGGGCCCAGAGTTGGTCAATAGGCTGTGTGTACAAAGCAGGAATCAGACATGAGGGCTGAACCCCTAAGGGTCAATCATGTCTGTCCTAGATCACAGAGTAGGGGCTCTGTCTGGGGGCCCTTGAGACCATTGCCATGGTGACCCCAATGTGTCTGCTGCATCTTGTGCAGGAGAAGGTGACCTCGGATCTGGGCTCATCGAGAACTTCAAAAGGGGGCGACATGGGCACCTAATGGGGACTTCCCATCCTGTTGTCCCACAGCCTGCCTCAAGCCTGGATGGTTGGAAAGCTCCAGTGAGGTCTGCAGGGACAGGAGGACACAGTCAGTGCCTGTGGGGTCAGGAGATCCACTCAAGGGAGTCTCCATGGTCTGAACTGGTGTCACTGTAAGGACCTGTCATCCATGGGCCAAGTTTATCCCCTTCCCTGGAGTGGACTCAGCATTTCCCAGCTGCTGTGAGGCACTCCGACACTTTCATATCCCATGAAGAAGGTTCTTGGCCTCAGGTCCCAAATCCCTTTTGTCAATCCTCCCTCTCCTGACATCATATCCAAAGTCTCAGGTCCCCAGTGAGGGTCCCAGTGTAGTGACCTCACCTTTAGAAACAATAGGTCAAGGATAAGACATGGTACGTGCTAACCGCCATGTCTCACTTCTAGCTAGTTATCTGCTAAA
>NW_011894190.1:4400-6278 GCF_000151845.1 Pteropus vampyrus | reverse complement strand
CCACAAGTACACAAAGGGGTGGTTACACAGACTATGGAAAAACCGTGTAATAGAACCCTGCAGTCATTTAAGTTACTGCATATATATCTGTGTGAACATGTATTTACGTGAAGTATAAATTATGCGTATCCATTCCAGTGAAAAAAAGTCACGTGGAAAATTCTAGTGTGACACCATGCATAAACAGGAAGTGTGTCTAGCTGGGTGCACACAAACTACGGTTCCCGTTGGGCCCGGGCGATGACAGGTGACGCCTCTGCCCCGTCAAGTCTACGTATGCCGACTTTCTGAGCTGCGTGCCTATTTCGTCAGCAGACAGACAGACTACCATGCAGTCAGCGCCAAGGCAGGTAAGAGCCCAAGCACATGACACCGGCGTGATCCTGCTACAGTGGGGGCCCCCGCATCAGTGGGAAGGGCACGTTTCTCCTAACGTCTCCTTTCTATTACGATGAAACGCGACGATTTCCCTCACTCTCTCGCTCAGAGGTCAGAAGCCCAAACACTCACACAGTGAGCACCTCCAGGGCGGGCCGGTGTGGCAGAGTTAAGGACCAGGAGGTGGCGGGGCTGGCGTGACCCGGACGCTGCATTTGGGAGCAGCTGCTCCTCCTGACACCCATGAAGCCGGCGAGGCTCGTGAGAAAGCACGGCTGCCTTGAGGACCAGAGCAGCGGGGGTGAAAGGGAAGCCCCGCGAAGAGGGGGAGAACGTGGCACCCGTGGTCCGCTCAGGAAAGTGGCCGTCGGTCAACGTGCACACAGCGCGACGACACGCACGGCGGGCAGCACACCGCCTCGCGGAGAGCCAGACCACGCAGACCACGCCCGCGGCACCCCCAGCGGGGAGCGCCCCGTCCAATGTACCCGGCAGTCGGGTGAGGTCTGCAGCGTCGGGAACGCGCGGAGCAGAGTGCGGGGAAACAGCGTACTCCGAAGGCCACTTACATGTCGTCCCCCTGGAGAGCTCTGTCGTCCTTGTCAGATGCCTGTCTCGTTGCCTCTTTTTCTCTCTTCTTTTTCTCCTTCTTTTCTTTCTTCGAGAGAGTTCTCTTGAAGTTCTGGATAACACCTTCTTTCTCCTGCTTTTCGGGTCCGTTACTCTGAGCCTTCTGATGAAAATAACATCGTCACGACCTGGCTGCTACACAGACCCGCACAAAGCTCGTGCAGGGCTAAGCCTCTTCCGCCCCAGTCACGGCCAGAGGCGAAGCCGCAGACAGATGCCCTTCACCTTGACTGACAGTTACGTGAGTGTACCTGTCAAATCTTAACATATTACACATTCACTATCGGTGCATTTCACTGTGTATAAACTTTACCACCATTCAAAACTAACAAGCAAGCAAGCAAAAAACCAAACCCAGTAAGAAAACAGGTGAGAATCATAAAATCTGACTTTCAACTAAAAAAATACAAATGATTTACATAAAGTAATTTAGAATAAAAGAAATCTAATGAAAATACAGAAAGAACTAATAAGCATTTAAATCATTATCTATTTATAGATATTTTAACTTTAAAAGAAATGTTAAGAGTAGCCATAATAAATTGGTTTTTAATAAAGCAAAGTTACAAATCTAGTTTGTGCAAAAACTTCCCCAAATCCTGTTTATCTGCTGGCTTATTCTTAATTCACAGCACAACCTGCCGGCGCGTGACGGAGACACGCGATGCTTTGTGTAACTTGATGGGCTGACCAGTGGAGAACCGAGGACACGAGACAACGGCTATGTCACCGCACGTCACTGGGAAAGCGCTGCCTTCCACAATGAGCGTCTCTGTTCCCACGCCCATGGCGAGCCGCGTCCCACCCTTCCGACCCGAGGGCTTGACCGCACCCCGAGCGTCTGTGCCCCACGAGGGCGCAGCGGCGGAC
>NW_011894190.1:1044-1540 GCF_000151845.1 Pteropus vampyrus | reverse complement strand
GGAGTCGTCTGCGCGCGGCGCGGAGCGGTCCCGCTCTTACCAGCGCACGAGAATGACACGTTCTAAATCGCTGCAGGCGCGGACACCGCGAATGAAAAGTCGCAGTCACGAGCCAGGGGCCGAGTCAAGAAGTTCGAAATTCCTGCTACGAACCAAAGTTATCAAGTTGCTCTTGCTGTGAAATTTGTACTAGATAAAATAAATCCTTCACAGTGTGCTTTTTTAGAGAACTAATGTTTAGAACAGTTAAGTCTAAATTCTCAAACAAAAACGGGTGAGATCCTAAGGGTGAGACCCTGAACAACTGCCGTGAGCCTAACCAGTGGACGTAAATGAGTCAGGGGCCCCGCGACTTCACACTTTAAGGTCTTCTGCCTCGGCGGTTCTCACGCTTTTTTTAAAATCGGAATCCTTTTAATTTTTCCACCTGATTTCACAGAGAATCCTCATGTACAAAGGAGAGCAGCAGGGTCCCCCTCCCCGGTGGCCGAGGCAC
>NW_011894190.1:0-564 GCF_000151845.1 Pteropus vampyrus | reverse complement strand
GCTCTTACCAGCGCACGAGAACGACACGTTCTAAATCGCCGCAGGCGCGGACACCGCGAATGAAAAGTCGCAGTCACGAGCCAGGGGCCGAGTCAAGAAGTTCGAAATTCCTGCTACGAACCAAAGTTATCAACTTGTTCTTGCTGTGAAATTTGTACTAGATAAAATAAATCCTTCACAGTGTGCTTTTTTAGAGAACTAATGTTTAGAACAGTTAAGTCTAAATCCTCAAACAAAAACGGGTGAGATCCTAAGGGTGAGACCCTGAACAACTGCCGTGAGCCTAACCAGTGGACGTAAATGAGTCAGGGGCCCCCGCGACTTCACACTTTAAGGTCTTCTGCCTCGGCGGTTCTCACGCTTTTTTTAAAATCGGAATCCTTTTAATTTTTCCATCTGATTTCACAGAGAATCCTCATGTACAAAGGAGAGCAGCAGGGTCCCCCTCCCCGGTGGCCGAGGCACGCACTGGGCCCCAGAACTTGGCCCAGGAGGGCTCGCTGGGGGTCGTTTCCAATTCCCAAGGAAAAGTTCCCTGGGCCAGACGCTGCAGGAACCGCGCGC
>NW_011894189.1:7311-7824 GCF_000151845.1 Pteropus vampyrus | reverse complement strand
ACCGAGGCGAGGAAGAGCCTCCCCAGGAAAGCACTGGGCCTTTTGTCTCTGCGAAACACAGAAAGTCACATAGTTACAGGAACAGTTAAAGCAAGCGCTTGACACCGGGCCGGAACCAAATAACTGCCAGAACGTGTGTTTAATAAGTGATGGATGGATGAATGAATGAATGAATGAATGAAACGGTAAATGAAAGCCATTTATCATCGCCCCCTCCCAGGCTTCACCCTGGTCTCCATCCCCGGCAGATGCCCGCCATGAGAAGGTTTCTTTCCAGCCCCCTTGCAGCAGTCTCTCCGTGTTAAGTTGGAAGTTACATGAGATCCAGACCCCTATTTCCCAACATCTTTCTGTTTTGCCTCTTCTCCAGTGAGGCTTCTCAGCACCGGGTCAAGTCCAAATGCAACTTTACTCTTGCTTGCCCTGAGAATTCAGGCTTGTCTGATGGTATGACCTAGAACTTTAGAGACTAGTTTATTGCCAGGCATACTGTGGCCCCAAAACTGTAGATTG
>NW_011894189.1:6257-6656 GCF_000151845.1 Pteropus vampyrus | reverse complement strand
AATAACTGCCAGAACGTGTGTTTAATAAGTGATGGATGGATGGATGAATGAATGAATGAATGAATGAAACGGTAAATGAAGGCCATTTATCATCGCCCCCTCCCAGGCTTCACCCTGGTCTCCATCCCCGGCAGATGCCCGCCCTGAGAAGGTTTCTTTCCAGCCCCCTTGTAGCAGTCTCTCCGTGTTAAGTTGGAAGTTGCATGAGATGCAGACCCCTATTTCCCAACATCTTTCTGTTTTGCCTCTTCTCCAGTGAGGCCTCTCAGCACCGGGTCAAGTCCAAATGCAACTTTACTCTTGTTTGCCCTGAGAATTCAGGCTTGTCTGATGGTATGACCTAGAACTTTAGAGACTAGTTTATTGCCAGGCATACTGTGGCCCCAAAACTGTAGATTG
>NW_011894189.1:0-1787 GCF_000151845.1 Pteropus vampyrus | reverse complement strand
ACAAATGCTAGTTAAAGTTATCTTACGCAGTTATTTAAGATTGACTTTGTCCTTGTCTAATCAAGGGCAGCCACGTCTTTCCCTGCAGCGTGATTTGCCTTCGTGCAAGCGTGGCGGTCGATACAGCCCGTCAAGGTCAGGGAAGTGCATGGTTTCCATCCTCAGTCAGAGTCTACCTGCCACCGACACTTAAGCCAAAGAGAAATGCAGAGCTAACTCTGTCAGCCATTAGGAAGTGTGATCGATTAGACAACATCCTTTCTAGACCCTGTCTTCACTCCGCCTGGCCTGAGGAGTCACGGTTGGTGAGGCTCGTATGCTTATTCATTCTTCGATGAACGTTTATTAAACATCTATTATGTTTACATTCTGCACCGGTCATTGCCATACACTGACACGAGAGAAAGTGCCTGCTCCTTTGGGGCCTGCGGTCTAGTGCAGAGACAGACATTAAACACATTATCGCAAGAATAAACAGACTTACGAACCGAAATAAGTATCAAGGAAGAGTACATGGCGATTTGAGTGACAAGTGAACCCAGTGGTGGTAGTAGAGAAGGCACTCTAAAAATGTAACAGGTGAGCTGTGAAATACAGAATTCTTGCCTTACCTGTAATGAACTGAGGAATTGATATTAGCCTCTGCCTATTTGGGGCTCACGCGAAGGAGCAAGTATTTAGTGAGTTCTTTTTTCTATCTTCTCCCTTTTTATTGGGGAAATTCACCGCTTTTTCAGATGCCTCTCAGAAAATGCTGCTTTATCCATCAACTGATTGGATTTTAAGGACCAAGCCCTACCTGCAAATAGACCTATAGGGGCTGCAGAGGGATGTCCTTATTACGTTTGTGCTTTCGGTTTGAGACAAGCAGGAGGTATGCGGGGCTCGGCTGGTATGTGTACGACAGCCCCCCGCTGCTCCCCAGGGGTGCAGAGATCTGCCCACCGTGGAAGCTTCACTAAGGCTCAGGAACTTGATTACAAAATGCCGCTCCTCCTGCGGTGCAGCTGCCTTTCGAAGCATTTCCACTGCACTTGTCTCCCCGGATTCTTTGGCACCTAGAAGGTCTGACAGCGTGGCCGTGCCCTATGACCCTACTTGCAATTCACAGATTCGGGCATTAAAGATGAAGCTGTCGGTGGAAAACACCCAGGCTCTGTGATGAGGCGGACCTCAATTCAATCCCAGCTCTCGCTCGAGTTCTCAAACCTGAGCCTCGCTTCTTAACTACAGAACGGAGCTGCCTGGCGTCCGTCTTAGCTGCTAGGCACGGGGGGTCCAGACCGCTTAGTATGGAGTCTGGCATAGGGTGAGATTTCAACACACGGAAGCAATCATCGGTAGTCACATCTTTGGCTCCCGACTCGCTGTATTGGTTTTATGTGTTCATATTCTGCCCCCAGAACATGTAGGACCCCCAAGTCGATTGAGTTGCAGGAGTGTAAATAAGGCTATTGATGAATTTTCCCAAACCTATCTTGATCCTTTACGATTTTTATTCACCTATATCTGCCCACAGGACACTGGGGCTGAGTCGGTCCTTTTCGGAGTGGTGCCCCCAGCCTCTGGTACAGTGACTGGTGGTACTCAGTAAATGTTTCTCGAATTCACGAGCCTAATCTTCCTTTCTCCCATTCTCTTTCAGAGGCCGCAAGAAGAGAAATATCCTGTGGGACCATGGCTGTTGGCACTGTTTGTTTTTGTTGTCTGTGGCTCAGGTATGGGATTTTCGCTGGCCTTATGTCCCATGTTCTCCTCTTTCCTTCAGAAACACATGTTTTATTCAC
>NW_011894188.1:10116-12233 GCF_000151845.1 Pteropus vampyrus | reverse complement strand
AGTTGAAACGCGTTAATACATGTAATGCCTTTAGATGGTGCCTGATACTTAGTAAGTGCCCCATAGCCGTTAGCTCTTACCGATATTATCCATTGATTTAGCCCATCAATGTGGATGTGCCAGGCCTATACTGGAAAAGGCCAGAGACTGGAGGGCTCAAGGCCCCTGGCCCAGGGGTGGCTGGTTCACACACCTAATTAAGTATAGCTGTGGAGGGGAGAATTGGGTCATTGGAGCCAAAGAAATCTCTAGCTGAGCCTTCCTGTCAGGGGCCTCTCTTCTCTGGTAGTCCCAGGTATTGGGGCCAGGTTGGAAGGGGCCAGTGACCCCCAAGTCCTTTAGAGTCTGTATTTATCCTTTTGCTGTCTGAATGTGGCAGTGTGAGCCAGACCTGGGCTGGGGATGGTAAGGTACATGGGACGGGATCATAACGTGTGATGCAAAACCAAGGGCTGAGGTGGCTGAGGGGGCCCGGGCTGGCTCTGCCCTCTAAGAACCGTGGTGTTGGGTAGGTGAGAATAACACACGGGGTCGTCTCCGAAGGATGTCTGCGGGCCTGGGGTCTGAGGAGTCCAAAGGAGGTAGTCGTCAGTTGGTAGGGGGAGAGGTTCCTGTGCTCAGGTCAGCGGGGCTTCCTGAGGGAGAGTGGGGGAATCCCACTTCAAGGTGGGGAGCACATGCCGGGAGCTCTAAGGCTGAGTGGGGAAAGGTTTGGGGGGCTCTGGAGTCACAGAGTGGGGACCCTAGGAGGGTATCACCTCCTGGGATGCTCCGCCCCTACTCTGGAGACCTCTCCCAGGGCCACAGTTTCTCCTGGAGGCTTCTGGGAAGAACATTTAGGTTGTGGGGATGAGAGGAAATGTTCATACCCATTGCCCTGTTGAATCCTCAAGCCCCTGCTGTGATGTAATTTTATCACCCTCACTCCTTGGATGGAGAAACCAAGGCTGAGAGAAGTTTAGTAACTTGTGTGAGATGACAGAGCAGCTCCAAGATTCAAACCAGCCCCTAAAGCCTGCTTTCCTGTCACTAAGCCATGTCTTTGTATCTTGGCATACTCTCGGGGGTCTGCCCACCCCAGGGTCTGGTTTGCCAGCCTAGGTCCCTATGGATGGAACTTACCCCTGGGTGATATGGTGGTGGGCGTGGCCAGGCTTGGTCTCTGCCTTCCAGCAGCTCCCAGTTTACTGGAAGAGAGACCATGATTTCTGTGATTGCAGGCATCAGTATTTCTTTATAGACTCTGGTAAATGACATGAAGAAATTATACACGGTGCTTCAAGAGCCGATCACAGAGGAAACTGGCAGTGGGACTTCCCCAAGGAACAGCGTTAATGCTGAGATAGGGGAATGGCCTGGCATTGACCAGCCGACGCGGGCAAGAGCATCGTGCTGGCAAAGGGCTGTAGCCAGAGATTAGAGAAACAGAGAGAAGAGCAGGGAGGCCAAGCAGGTAGAATGGGAGCCAGAGCGAGACTGTGCCCAGGAGGCTGGCGTGGGCTGACCCTGCAAGGCTGAGCCGGGGTGCAGGCAGGATTTTGTTCTGAGAGCTGAGGGAGCTGCAGAAGTCTCTGTACAGCAGTGTGAGCAGATCCACGTTTTATGCACATCTTGGTTACTGCTTGGTAGAGACAGGATGGGAGGGGGCGAGAGTACAGCAGAGGGTGTCAGGGGGCTGCTGTGGCACTGTGGGGGCGGGGGAGGCTGGACTCACGGGGCCCCTGTGTTTTTCTGTCCAGAGAGCTTGTTTTGAGGCCATCAACTCTGCTCCTCTTACGGTGGCTCCCTGAGAAGCCATCCCCAGCCTATGGGGCCCAGGCAACCTGGCTTACGGTCTCACTGAGCTGTCCTTGGGGATGCCTGGGGTCTGAGGGCACATGCTGGCCATGGCCACTGCAGGAAAATCAGGCCTAGATTTGTGCCCTTTATGCCATGTCTCAGCTGTGTGATGTTGGTCGAATCACTTAACTGAGTCTCATCTTCCTTCCCTCCCTCCCTCCTTTCCTTCCTTCCTTCCATTTTTTCCATGCATTTATCATCTGTCTAGCGAAATGGCATAGTTAGTACCCATGTGATGCTTTCTAAAAAATAATTTCTTTTTCAATTGCAGTTGACAT
>NW_011894188.1:7165-9471 GCF_000151845.1 Pteropus vampyrus | reverse complement strand
ATGACGGATTTGTTTCTACCATGAGGATCAAGCCTCACCTGCCACCCACCTTACCCTAATCTGCCTCGGGTTAGTCCTCCAGCCTAGTCCACTGTGCACTGCCAGGACCCAGCTGGCCTGGCTGACCCTGGAACTTGCTTTTCTCCCTTGCCCCTGCTATAAACACCTGACTTATCACCTTCCTGTCCCTACCCCACCCTTAAAAAAAATTATATCCTGGACCTAGGTGACTGTAGAGGCCTGAACTTATACAATTTAAAGATGAGGGACTCTAGGAAAAACGTACAAAAAAGTACTGGTTTTGCAAATTTTATAAATCATGTGTTCCCGCAAATGCATTGTCAGGGCCTCAGAAGAGGCCAGGCAAGGGCTCTAAGCTCTGTTAGCTTCACCAGCTGCAAACCTGCCTCTGACTTGGGTCAAAGGCGTGAGCAGTATTTGTTACTTATGAAGTAACAGTATTTATGTTTGTTAAATTGTGCTGCTCTTCAAAGATACCTCTGGATCCTGGTTTCATTTGGGCCTCAACAGTATCCCATGAGGTCCATGTATGAGCTAAGTAATTATGGGCAAGTTCTTTAGCCTCTCTGTGCCCCAGTTTCTTCACCTATAAAATGGGGATAAGAGTTCATCTGCTTCGTGTGGTTCTGAGTAAGTTCTATGAAGTGTTAGCTATTGCCAGCATTAAAGCCTGTGAGGTAGGGGTAGGTGTTATTGGCCTTGGAGCCCCAGGTGCAGTGAGGGTTCAGAGCTCAGGGAGCCACCCTAAGGTTATACGGCGGTCTACGACAGACTGAATGTCCTTGGCTTCCATTGGTGAAGTGTTTGCTGTGAAAGAAGTCCGTTTCCACTTCAGCGCGGAGAGGTTCTTGTTTCCGGGGGAACCTCTGGAAGGTGAGAGGGAGACCTGGAGATCTCCCTCTCCAGGGAGAAACATGCCTCACCTTCCTGACTGGCGTTTCTTAAATGTTGGGAGTTTTGTCACAGGCCTGTCTGAACCAGATTTTCAGCTATGGTTTGGAGTCGTGCCCTGGGCTGCGTGGATCACCTCTTGTTTTCACAGTTGCCTGGGAAGCAGATGTTCCATTTCACAGACTGCAGCCTGAGACCTGAATTTCCCATAGCACCTAGCGTGGAAGAGGCTGAGCGGGGCCCATAGGCTGGCTGTCCTGCCTTTGCCCTTTCCCACCCTCTGCCGCCCTCCCCAGCCCCAGTACACACACAGATAACCTTTCTGGCTAATGCCTGAAATTCCTCCAGCAATGATCCACTCTGTTCTGCCCTATTTCCTCTTCTAAAATCCTCCCTCCCAAGTTCTCTCAGAGATTGGCCTGGGTGAGTTTGGGGCCTTGCTCTGGATGAGCATTCAAGGATCTTGGGTGTATGAGGTAGGGATTCCTAGCAGAGGTGGAAACAGAGAGCTGAAGTGACTCGCCCAAGGTCACATAGCCTTTTACAACATGCCAGGCAAAGCTGAGACAGGACCCAAGCCAGGTGGGACCCTGACACCCCAGGACACCTCTCCATTTTCTTCTTCCTGGAAAGACCTCCGCTACCTGTGGTCCTGGGCACCTTCCAGGTCCAGGGAGCATGTGGAGGGCACCTGGATGTCTGTCTGGCCTGAGATGAGGAGAGCTGCTGTGTGTGTCCCCCTTGAGGCCTATGGGAGCCCCAGCGTGTGATCCCGAAAGTCCATCCCAAGAGATGGGTCTGTCTGCATGAGTTTTAGGGAAGTTGGTTTCAGAGGCAGCATAACCTGGTATGGCAGACTCAGGGGCCAGCCAGGCAGCCACTGGCTTAAGATTGAGGTCATAGAAAAGACATTTCAGGTTGGAAGTATAGAGAAGCAGGAACAAAGCGGGTGGTGGGTTGAGACAGGAAGGGTTGGAAAGGCACCTCTACCTGAGGTTTTTCGGTGAGTGAGAGCTGATCTAGACTCATAGACAGGCCTGCTGGGACAGAGAACACCAGGCCCTATCTACCTGTTGTATGGGTGAGGATGGTGAGGCTCAGAGAGGACAAGTACTTGCTCAGAGTCACACAGCAGGGCATGGGCGAGGCTGCGATGGGGGCTCTGGGCTTCTCCCTTTATCCCCTACCTGCAGTGTGCCCAGGCTGGACATGTCTTGGTCAGCTACAATTGACAGTATGGGGTATAATTAGCAAGGAACAGAGAAAAGCTATCTCAGGAAGGAAGCGGCCTGGCTGGCTGCTTGTGGCTCCAAGAGGCGCCCCAGAGCCAAAGCTCCAAAGAGACAGATGTCAACACGGAGTGGTGGGAGAGCGAGCTCTCTGACCCCCAAAGA
>NW_011894188.1:0-1885 GCF_000151845.1 Pteropus vampyrus | reverse complement strand
GCCTGTCTGTGGCCACGGTCTTCAGCTCCTGCTCTCTCCCATCACCCTCTACTCCAGGGGAACCTTCCCCCAGAGGCCACCAGAGACATTCACATTGCAAATACAACGGTCAGTTCCCAGTCCTCATCTTATTTCACTGCTCAGCAGAATCGGCCACTATCAGTCTCTCCCGTCTTCCTAGAAGCACATTCTTCTCTCGACTTCTAGGATTCCACACACTCTCCTGCTTTCCTCCTGCCTCCCTGGCCACCACTCTCTGCTGGTCCCCTTCCCAACATCAGGTCAGAACTCTGACCTCGGCTCATCTGTTCCTGTGCTCTTGTCCTTGGTGGAACCATCTAGGCCTATGACTTAGAACAGTCCAGGCACATGTGAGCATCACACCACCCACAGCTGGATCTCTAGTCCTGGTCTCTCTTCTGAGCTCCTGCCTCGTATCTTAAGCTCTTGTTCAACATTTCCACTTAATGTGTATTAGTTTTCCGTAGCTACTGAAACAAGTACCACAAACGGAACCGCTTAAAACAACAAATTTATCCTCTCACGCTGCTGGAGGTCAGAAGTCTGAATTCAAAGGTGTCAGCAGGGCCACACTGTCTCAGAGGATCAAGGGAAGAATCTGTTTTATGTCTTTCTCTTACATTCTGGTATCACCAGCAATCCTTGGCTTGCAGCTGCATCGCTCCAGTCTCTGCCCCGTCTTCGCATGGTGTTCTTCCCTCGTGTGTGTTTCTGTGTCGCTGCTCTTCTTATAAGGCCTCCGGGCATACTGGATTAGGGCCCACCCTAATGACTTCATCTTAACTTAATCACACCTAAAAGACCCTGTTTCCAAATGAGGTCACATTTGCAGGGACTGGGGGTCAGGACTTCAACATATCTTTTGGCGGGGCACAATTGAGCTCATAACACATGTCCAAAACAGAGCTCAGTTGATCATCACCCCCTTTCCCCAGCCATCCCCAACCTGCTCCTCCTCATCTTTCTCATTTTAGTAAATGGCACACCTGTGTCGCCTGCTAACCCAGCCAGGAACTTGGCAGTTGGCCTCAGGTCTGTTTTTCTTTGTTTCCCCCACCATGTGACTCATCAGCAGGTCTCTGGTATCACCTCCAAAATACACCCAGATCTGTTCCCATCCTACCACCTCCACTGGCAGCTTCTTTCTCTCTCAGACAATGGAGCTGCCTTTTCCTTGGTCTCCCTTATTCCCAGTCAGGCCCCCACACCCAAGAGGCCCCATCTTACTTGGGATAAACCCACCTGCCTTCCCGTGGCCCCCAGACTCTTGTGACCTGCCTGCCCAGCCCCCTTATGAAACGACTTCCCTCCATCCTGGCTGCTGTGCCCCTGATATGCCGACCTTCTTTCCTTTCCTCCAGAGTACTAGGCCAATTCCTCTACCTGGGACACTGTCCCCCAGGCTTCCTACAGCACACTGTCCCACTTCTATTAGGCCTCTGTGCCACTGTCACCCCTCAGAGACAGAGGCCTCCCATATTACTCCACATAGCTCTTGTCATCCACCTGGAATAAAAGCATTTATTCACTTCCTTCTTTACTATCTATTTCCTGCCCCCAAAGGGGAACTCTACGAGGAGGGGATCTTGTCTGTTTCATTCCTGTGGCTGTGCCCCAGTGCCTCCGACAGCCTGAGAGCAAGCAAGGCTCCTCATGAATGATGTCAGGACTCCACAGATTAGTTGAGTCCCAGATATGCCCCGCTAGCTATTACTCAGGTCAGCGACTGTGGAAGTTGTCAGGGAGAGTCACCAAGGGGGCTGCCCACTTGGGTCCCTTCATCTCCCTGGATGGCTCGATGTTACTGCCCACCTGCCTTTCTCCCCTGGCCATCCTCCTTCCTGCCAGCACCCCACCCCATGCT
>NW_011894187.1:11668-12215 GCF_000151845.1 Pteropus vampyrus | reverse complement strand
TTAAACTGGGTGACAGCCAGTCTGGGGTGAGGAAAACCACTGAGGCAGGGCCGCGGTGACCGAGGGCCCGGCGGAGTGTGGGGACACAGGTGGGCGCCTGGGGCGGACGAGGAGGACACGGCCAGCCTCGGCCAGCGGGACGGCCGGGAGGAGGGGGCGGAGCTACGTGGTGGGCATATCCAGGCTCCCTGGGACTCCTCAGCCTGTTGAACAGAAGGGGAAACCAAGGCTCAGAGAGGCAGGGAATGGGGTGCCCACCCCCAGGGCCTGAACCTGCAGGACCCATAACTGCCTCTGAGACCTTGCTTGTGCCCTCCCATCTAGGTCCATCCCGCTCCCTTTGGGGGTGGCGGAGGGAGGAAGTCGGGGCAGGTGGACCCCGTGGAGACCGAGATCCAGCTCTGCCCGATCCGCAGGGCCCCATGGGGGCTGGGAGGTGGGGGGCATGTGCGGTGGGGGCACATCTGTGTGGAGGCCAGTGGATGTGCCCGCCACATACGTTATCATGACCGCAGGGGTGACGGGTGCCCGGGGAGGAGATGAGGCC
>NW_011894187.1:4031-5443 GCF_000151845.1 Pteropus vampyrus | reverse complement strand
GAGGCAGAACAAGAGCAGGAGCCTCTGAGGCCTGCGGGCCGTCGCGGGCCGGGCAGGTGTCACAGCTTCCCAGCGAGCTGGCGCTTCCTCCTGCCTGTGCACCAGGCACTGAGGCTTGAGAGGGCAGAGCTGCGTGCGCCGGCACCGCACTCGGATCACATGGCGTCCCCGCCAGGGGTGGCGGGAGTGAGGGAGATGAGGTGTCGCAGGATGGGGCCGGGAGTCTGGACAGGCCGGGCGGGGCGGGGCAGGCAGCGCTGATGGTGAGGGGAGAGTGGGACGATCTGGGACAAAGAACCAGGTCCAGGGCGACCCGAGTTAGGGGCCAGGCCTGGGAGTAGATGTCTGGGACACAGGTTTTCAGAGGCAGAGTCTGAGTATGTCAGGGAGGGCAAGTGACACTGGTGAGGGTCACAGGGGCCACAGGGGTCAAAGGTTGAGAGGCAGGGTGTTGACGGGGACCCATATGGGTTTAAACTGGGTGACAGCCAGTCTGGGGTGAGGAAAACCACTGAGGCAGGGCCGCGGTGACCGAGGGCCCGGCGGAGTGTGGGGACACAGGTGGGCACCTGGGGCGGACGAGGAGGACACGGCCAGCCTCGGCCAGCGGGATGGCCGGGAGGAGGGGGCGGAGCTACGTGGCGGGCATATCCAGGCTCCCTGGGACTCCTCAGCCTGTTGAACAGAAGGGGAAACCGAGGCCCAGAGAGGCAGGGAATGGGGTGCCCACCCCCAGGGCCTGAACCTGCAGGACCCATAAATGCCTCTGAGACCTTGCTTGTGCCCTCCCATCTAGGTCCATCCTGCTCCCTTTGGGGGTGGCGGAGGGAGGAAGTCGGGGCAGGTGGACCCCATGGAGACCGAGATCCAGCTCTGCCCGATCCGCAGGGCCCCGTGGGGGCTGGGAGGTGGGGGGCATGTGCAGTGGGGGCACATCTGTGTGGAGGCCAGTGGATGTGCCCGCCACATACGTTATCATGACCGCAGGGGTGACGGGTGCCCGGGGAGGAGATGAGGCCACCGCGTCTCCAGGCAGGATGGGGTGGGGACACGGGGAGGGCTGCTGGGCACCGTCTGCAGGATTTGAGGGGGTTGGGTGGATCTGGGGTGCAGGGCGATGTGGGGGTGCATCAGCAGAGCGCACAGCGAGCCTGTGTGTAGGAGGAGGGGAGGATGTGGGTGGGTGGGAGCTAATTAGCTGGAGCCTGGTCTCCGCGCAGAGCCTGGACGCGAGCCCGTGTCTGGCAGCCTCATCGCAGCCCGCACCAGCCCCCCTCAGTCTTCCCGTGGCTCCCCATCTGCCCCAGATCCCCAGCTGCCCACCAGGCAGAGCTACGCAGCCCCCTCCCTGTCCCGTCCACCGGCTCAGGGCACAGGGTGGGCACAGGGGTGACTGGGGACAGGGAGGAGAG
>NW_011894187.1:0-2116 GCF_000151845.1 Pteropus vampyrus | reverse complement strand
AAGGGCTGCCCCGCCCTTGGGGCTATTTTTAGCTCCTCGGAGTGTCCTCAGTGCACGTGGCCACCAAGTGCCTCCTGGGCTTTGTGAGAATTTGTGAGCATTTAAGGAGGTCTTGCCGGTATGTTTCCCATTCGTGTTGCTTAAATCATTAAATGGCTCTTTTGTAAGAGTCATTTGACGTTCGAGAAGTCTTTTGATGCTTTTCAAAGGGCCTTTTAATAAGTGTTTTTAATCCTTTTCTCTTAAAAACAGGAAGTTACACTTTGCCAATCGTAAACACCAGAAGGTCCAAGTTTGGTTGTCACTGCAGAAGCCACAGGCTCCTGATGGCTGTCAAACCTGCCTGGGCTCGGCCAGGGCCTGGGGCCAGCGAGCTCTCAGCCCAAACCTCCCTGGGAAGTGCTAGGGCCCAGGCGAAAAGGCGGCCGAGCCACAGGCCAAGCCACAGGCCACCACGCGGGTGACCCCTCCTCGAGGAAGGACGTGCCACACTACGCCCACACCGGGCCTCTCCAGGGGGCCCTCGTCAGGCCCCCCACTGCCCGAGCCAGAAGCCCAGGAGTCGTCCTCAGTGACGCCCCTTCCTCGCCCATCTCCCTGCTCCTGTCCCTTTCTCTCTCCAGATCTGACCCATCTCTGTCCTGCAGAGACTCTCGCTGGCTGCCCCCATGCTCCGGAGTCTCCAGGTGCCCAGGGAGGGAAGGCAGGACCCAGCGGTCTCCCCTCTCCCTGCACCCTTCCCCTCCACCCCCACAAACACCTTCGCGCAGGCCGTCCCCCCGCCCGGAAGACGCTCGGTCCACTTTGCCACACAGCGGACTCCTCCGCATCCCTCAGGACCTCCTCTCCGAGGTCCTTCCTGACTCCCTCCATGGGCAGCCATTCCCCTTGGACTCTGAAGCCTGCGCGTCCCACTGCAGACCTCCGTGACGCCCCCAGAACACACTACCTGTTATTGAAAACATACGGATGCATTTGTCACCTTGCAGAGGCAAGGCTGCGTCTTTTCACCTCTGCCCTGGAGCCTGGCACACGCAGCGGCCCCTCGGCCAGCAGGGTCTCCGAGGTCATCGGGGTCTGGTCCCTCTGGGACTCTGGTTTCCCAGGTGGCCTTGTGCCTTCCCTCGCTGGGCACGACCCTGAAGTCGCGTTTGTGAATCCGCCCAGAGCCCATTGCCAGACGCAGTCACATAGCCACACTTAGCTGCAAGGGAAGCTGGGAAACTGAGTCTCCTTAGCAGCCAGGTAGGTGCCGGGGGAGACAGGCTGTTAGGGGACAGCTAGTGGGCTCTGCCACGACGCCGATTAGGATGCAGTTTGCGCTTCACTTCTGGAGAGCAGGCCCGAGGCCCGGCGAGGGGCGGTGGAGTAGAAGAACCCTGGGGGAAGTGGGGAGCGCTGTGGGGAGAGGAGCAGAGCCGGGGGGCTGGGGCTGGGGCTGGAGCTACTCGTGAGATAAGGGGCCCTAGACGGGGGCAGCACGGTGTGGATTTTGGTAGAAGGAGGCGTAGAGATGTTTGGCTGCATTGAGTGTGACCTGCCTGGGGGACATCCTCACAGAGGAGTTCAGGGGACACTGCGGGCTGGTTCACGCCTGCAGAGAGGGCAGAGCCGAGGGGTGACTGGACCAGGGGGATGCAAGAGGTGGGGGGTGGGGGGTCACGGGACCCTGGGGGAGGGGAGGAGTGGGGGAGGCGGGCATGCGAGGGGCAGCAGCCTGGAGCCCAGAGAAAGAGAAGGTACACGGGGGGACGCTGGCCACGGCAGGCTCAGACGCGGCCTCCAGGTTCTGGCTGGGCCGGGCTCCCTGCGGGCAGTTTTGTCGGGTGGAAGGGGCGGGAGGCCGGAGTGGCAGCCAGGCCGGAGCGGGCTGAGCTCCAGGAGACCGAGGACCACGAGAGCGCGGCCAGCAGAGGGCCAAGCGGGAGGAGCGGCGCGGGACCAGGGGCCCTCCGCCTTGGGGGACAAGGCAGGGCGCACGGCCCCTCGCACTCGGGGACACTGAGGCCACACCGGAAGTCTCCTGGACAGCCGGGCTGAGGGAGGGGCTTCCGACGGCCTTCCCTTTCCCCTCTGTGTTCACCCCCCGTGCAGCGGGATCCTGCACGGAAGGCTC
>NW_011894186.1:5729-6314 GCF_000151845.1 Pteropus vampyrus | reverse complement strand
GGGGCAGAGAAACGTGCTCCGTGCCACCAGCCGGGACGTGCAGCACCTGCGGTGAGGGTCCCGGCAGCCTGAGTCTGTGACACACGTGGAGACGTTTGAGGGGAGGGCCCCAGCTCCCCCGCCCCCTCCACGCCCCTGCTTTGCCGAGTTCATGGCCTTTGACCCCTCTTCAGCTCAGTGAGGGAGGAAAGAAAACACACTGGCAAGAACGTGCCCAGCAGCCACCTGTCCACAGAAGCAGGGCCCACTGCGTCTGTCCACACCTCCGAGGCCTAACACCTGTTCGTCGTTACTGAGAGCCGGGTGTCGGGTGTGTAGTATCCATCAGACTCTGTCCAGTGGCCACCGTCGCCGGCGCTGACCCGGGAGGCGGGTTCTCCACTGTTCCATTCTCAGGGTGAGGGAGCTGAGGGCGGGAGGGCGGGCAGCTCGCGGACCATGGCGGGCGGCCGGCCACAGGGGTGCGGTCTGAGCGTGGCATGGACCCCCTGACGGTCAGCGCCTCCCCTCCCGTGTGCGGTTCCGTGTGGCTCTTCCCCTCCTTCAAACCCGGGTCGCTGAGGCGCGTCGAACAGGACATTCGCC
>NW_011894186.1:3221-3796 GCF_000151845.1 Pteropus vampyrus | reverse complement strand
AGACACAGACACAGACACAGACAAGGCCTCTTGTCTCTAAGCCCAGAAGAATTGTCCTCCAGCCGCCATTAACGTGCTCCCCCCCTCCCTCCCGGCCCCCAGGGGTTCAGATGATCTTCCACACCTTTCACCTGGAGAGCTCTCATGACTACCTGCTGGTCACGGAGGACGGGAGCTTTGCGGAGCCGGTGGCCCGGCTCACGGGCTCCGTGCTGCCACACGCCGTGAAGGCCGGCCTGTTCGGGAACTTCACTGCCCAGCTGCGTTTCATCTCGGACTTCTCCATTTCCTACGAGGGCTTCAACATCACCTTCTCAGGTGCGCCTGTCTCTCCTGCTGTTGCTCACCTGCCTCTGGGAACAGTAGTGTGTGTGTGTGCATGTGCGTGCGTGCACACTTGTACGTGCGTGTGAGGGTTCGGGTAAGTAGCTGGCTGATGACAAGCATCAGTCAGGGGGGAGAGGAGGCAGAACCCCCTTGAACCAAGAAGGGAGGGATCGTCGGCCTGGCGTCCAGAAATGCCACCTTGCAGCTTCTCAAGGCAGAGTTTCTGTCACCGTGCTTTCCTGAAAAGC
>NW_011894186.1:0-656 GCF_000151845.1 Pteropus vampyrus | reverse complement strand
TTTCGAGAGGTCGTTCTGGGGGGCGAGGGGACCTCAGGTGCTGCAGCGCCAGGAGCTGTGCCGACGGGGGCAGCCGGGGGTGAGTCGGGGTCGTATTTATCTCCAAGGGGAACCGCGCTGCCCTTAGGAGTTAGCAGAGAGGGCAGAGGGCAGTGTCGCTCCGACGTGGCGTTTGCCTGCGGGTCTGGCGGGAGCCCCAGAGACGGTGTCTGGTCCCTGCCACGTTGCTTGACGTGCACGGGATTCGCCATCTGTTCTCTAGAGTTACAGAAAACCGTCTAACGGCGGAGCATCGTGACGTTCGACGTTGTCTAGAGATGAACCATGATGGCCCTTCACTGTGAGACTTCTGAGTCCGAGGGAAGTCCGCGACATGCTCTGTACCGGTCTTTCTGGCTGATAAACCAGTTGTGAAAGTAAATTTCTTACTCCCCCAAATACTGGGTCGATAGCTTAGCAGCAGCAGACTTTCCCTGGGACTCGAATCTCTTCGGGTGTCAGCATCACTTAGGGACGCCGTAGGATCCCGAAGGTCACGCCGTCTCTTTGTGCCCGAATGAGCCGCAGACAGCCAGAGAGTCAGAACTGGACTATGACACTGTCAAACCAGCGACCCTGAGTCTGGCCGTCTCTATCTCTCGCTGGGCGCATCTGTG
>NW_011894185.1:6699-8796 GCF_000151845.1 Pteropus vampyrus | reverse complement strand
GTGAATATTTATTAAGCATATACCACAAGCCAAAATGTATGTTAGGTCCTAGGATAAAATTTAATAACTTTGTCAGGATTCATTTTACTGTTGACCTGTTCTCTCTGGTGTGTATTTGTGTGTGTGTGTGTGTGTGTGTGTGTGTGTGTGTGTGTGTGTGTGTGTGTGTGTGTAGTTGCCTTTCATTAATCAGGTTTGACTCTGCTCTTGAATTAACGTTCTCTTGAATTATATCTTTAAGGATTTGTTCTGATCCATGGTTCTATTCTTCAGGGATCTTAGTTATGCAGGAGGAGGCTCTCCTTTGTCTGATTTCTCTACGTATTATTTTCACTCTCGTGTTTTAAAACTCTTTATTTCCACTTCATTTTAAATGCTTTCCTCACTGTTGTCTTCTCTGTCCCTTACCGTGTTTTCTGCAATCTCTTCTTCCTTACACACATCCATTTTTCATCTGCAGTTACTTTGTTTTCTCCCCTTTTCCGAGTTCCGAAATCTCACATTTCAACTCCTGTTTTCTTGCTAACTTTTCTGAGTTATTTCTGCTTCGTGATTTTTTCCTTCATACAGAAATTGCTTCATTTGGTCTTTAAAATTCATTGCAAAATATTTGACTAGAAGCTTCATACGATCCATTGGCAGCATTTTTCTGTGACTTTCCTGTTAATACAGTTTTCTTCCATTTTCCTTATTTTTTCCTATTTTTAATTGATGTTAGTGGTATGCATATGTTTGCCTTTCCGTCACTCGTATTTGAATGTATTGGATTTTCTGAATCAGCTATTTGCACAAGGTTGAGGGATGAGGTTGAGGGTTGACCTGGCAGGGAGGGGATAGTAGTCATTTTGGCTAGTGGTTTTCAATAAGGCTTTTTTTTTCTGCACTGCTAAGAAACCAACTCTTTCTTTAAATATGGCTCATTCATCTCTTTGAGTCTTTGTGTAGGTCTGCCCTTGTTACAAAGAGAAGATTTACCTTTGCCAACTCTAATTTCAACACTTATTGGTGATCTACACTTTGCACTTTAGATTGTAACCCTCAACTTTGAGAAATGTAGTTTTGCTGGGATACGTGTCTGGAAATATGCCCCTCTGAGGTGTTTCTTTTTATTTCCTCCCATTTGGCTTCTACTTGTTATCAACTATTTTTGGCAGCTCTAAATATATTTTAGAGCTTACAGATGATATCTGTCTTCTAACTTTACAGAAAATAGAACGTGTGTGGTGGCCTGGGTCCTTGACACAATGGAGTCTCCATTCCACCCTGGACTTGTATGTGAGAAAGAAATTTCCAAGAGTTTACGTGTTAATACTGAAAGTCTAATTAATGACTTTCAAAGAGAAGGGAAAGTATGGGAATAAGACTAATTGCTAAGTATTAACCGATATACCAAAGGCACATGACATCATTTTTTTCCATTCTTATTTAATATGCAGATAATTTCCTCAAATTAAGGATTCAGAATCCATTCTTAATTTTTTACTTCTCAAGCTCTTGCTTTCCGATATTGCCTTAGATCCACTTTTATTTCTTGTATCACTGGTGTTAAAAGTGAGATGAGTAGCCTTTCTTGGAAATTATCAGAATCTAAATGTTACTGTGAGATATTTTTGCCCTGGACGTGGGGCAGGTGTGGTTTGGGGAAGGAGGTAAATATTGAGTTCCTTCTGACTTGCAAGTGATTTATAGTGATGACAGTAGATGGAATGGGCATGTTAACTGGAGAGGTTGCAGTGGGAATGGGAAGGTATCAGGGTCCCATGAATTCAGGGACAGAATTGGCAGGTGGACAGTCCTTTAAGAAAAAAAACACTGGACTATATGGGAGTATTCTGCTAACTCAGGTCTGCACACATGACCCCATACTAACTGGTGAAAGGAGAATTTGTCCAATTCCCTTCTGATGGAGACAATACTTTTGATTGGAAATTTGAAAACAGCTAACGAAAAATTACTTCTCACCAGCACTGATCTTATCATTTCTTAAATTAATGTTAAGCAAATATTTAAGACCTATCATTTTGGAGCTATGCCAAATGATTACAGAGCATGCACCTATCTTAATAAGGGGCTTGGCTATTGGAATAAGGTTCCTTT
>NW_011894185.1:3687-4864 GCF_000151845.1 Pteropus vampyrus | reverse complement strand
ATGGAGGTGGACTATAAGTAAACTGGACTGGAATAGGACAGATTCTTTTTGAGCTTAGGGCAGAACTTTTTGAAGTTTTTAGGGGATTTAAAGAAGCATTTGATTTGACTACAAGAAAAAGGTGGTAGTGAAAAAAGTCCCAGGAGTCTGTACAAGTGGCTGACTGTAGATGTCCCTAAACCAGTTCTGCGCATAGACTTACACCTTGTTCCTGGGGCTGCTGCTTACTCTGCCACATCCTGTTTAAACACTCATAGACAGTTTTCCTGAATCCGTATACTGTTAGTTGGGGTCTGGTTGGAGCTGAGATGCTAGAGGCGAACATGCTGAACTGTGGACAGCAGAGTTGAGTCTTAGCTCTCCCCGCTCTCCTCGGCCCTACTTGATCTTTCTCACAGTGTTATGTTCTTTGTGACTGACCACTTGCAGTTTTTAAAAATTTGGCAAAAGTACAGGCTTACCTCATTTTATTGTGCTTCACCTTATTGCACCTTGCAGATGTTGCATTTTCATCAGCATGGAGGCAAGACTTTCCACCAGGAAAAAGATCACTACTCCTTGATGGCTCAGGTGATATTTAGCATTTTTAGCAATGAGGTAGTTTTAATTAAGGTATATACACTGTTTTGTTTTGTTTTGTTTTTTAGACATACTACTATTGCACCCTTAATAGACTACAGTATAGTGTCAGTGTAACTTTTATAGGCACTAGGAAACCAAAAAAAATTGTGTGACTCGCTTTATTGTGATACTCGCTTTAGTGCAGTGGTCTGGAACCAAACCTGCAATATATCCAGGGTAGTCCTGTAGGTATACTGGAACATATGTTATCATTTTTAACAGAATTCTGAAGAGGGACTTCACCATGCGAGGTACCTTTTCAGTGTGGCCGGCCCCTCTTCTGAGTGGTGAGTTGTGGACATTACCTGGTCATAACTCTTAATGGTGTGGTGTGGAACAGCTGTGGATGAGGCAGTTTTAATGACTTTTCCTTCCTTCCTACTTCGCCAGTTCTTTCTCTCTATTATTTCTTTTTCTTTTCTTTTCTTTCTTTTTTTATTTTTTTGGGTGTGTTTATTTGTTTTTTTTTTCTTTCTAAATAGCACCCAATAAAAATGCCAACACATAAAGCTTTGAAAATAAAAAGGATGGAGATTCACCCACCATCTCAACACCC
>NW_011894185.1:0-652 GCF_000151845.1 Pteropus vampyrus | reverse complement strand
ATTCTGAAAGGAACTAACCTAATTGACTGAACAAACTGTGATCATCACTTTTGGACAGAGTCCTTGGCAGCAGGCTGCTTCCCAGAGTTCTGGGCAGTCTGTGGATGGAACACTATTGGGCCAAGAACCCATTGTTGATCTAGTCAGGTATCATTAATAAAACAGCTCAACCCTGCTTTCCAGAACAAGAAGCACAGGCTGAGCATTTTCAAAAAGAAAGATTCACCGGACAGTTTTTCAGAACAAATACCCAAGTACCGCCTTCATCTTTCCCTATCTCCCACCAGTCTACTCCATGTATATATAGAACTCTATGTAACTCCTCCTAATTGTTGGCTCAGTCATATCTTTTATTGTTCATTTGCATTTAAACTTTTCTAGGCAATTCCACTTGACAGAAACTCCTTACGTTGGACTATGGTATGGTAGCTCATTTTCATCTTCTCACAATGTTTATATTAGTGGAAAGAGGCTCGCTACATGAAGCTTGGTAAATGATAAATTGATTCTTCTTTATTCCTTAGAGAAACTTAGTTTATGACATAAGAAGTAGAGACAGTGTAGCTCACTGGAAAGAACTCAGAATTAAGTCAGAAACTGTGAGTTGAATCTTAACTTTCCACATCCTAGATATCTGATATTGGTACTCTCC
>NW_011894184.1:5661-6299 GCF_000151845.1 Pteropus vampyrus | reverse complement strand
TCACGTAAGGGACAAGCCAGCATCGTGACACTCACGTTCTCACACGGGGAGTGTGAGGTTATCGCTACGCTCCACGACGGCGCCCCGTTTCTTGATGAGCAGGAAGTTTCGTGGGCGAGGCCAGGGCTTTCACACGAGCTTCTGCGAGGGAAAAGTTCGATGGCGTCCCGCCGAGCCGGCTTGAGATGCTCTTTCTTGCTCATTCAGCAAGGACACGGGACGCCTTAATCACACGAAACGAACGAGCGGCTGCAGGAGCCCGTCCAGGCCGGCGTGCGGGAGCCCATCGCAGACGCGCCGAGAATCTTTAAAAGGCTACGAGCATCACTTTCAAGCGGCAACGCTGGGAAACTGCTTTTTAGAAATGTTGGCTCCCCCCCCACCCCCTTAAACCAGGCACATGGCATCTTTCCAAATCGAAAGAGCAAAATTCATGCTTTTAGGGAAGTCAGAGCCTCTCCAAGGAAGACGCTGGAAGGGACACCTGCGGAAGCACGGCCCGGCCTCACGGAAAAATGGCTGCTTCTCCATGCGGAGGACAGCGGCCGCCTTATCGGTGGCGGAGTGACGCTGACTGTACAGATAGTGACACGGGTGATCCATCATGTCATCAGCCAAGCGAGGGAAGCGGCCGGCAC
>NW_011894184.1:1343-3356 GCF_000151845.1 Pteropus vampyrus | reverse complement strand
GTGGGTGCGACTCAGCAGTGGTGTTGGGAGAAGTGCGTTCCGGAAGCCCAGGACTCGCGGGGAATGGACGAGGGCTGCGGGGGAGGGCAGCGGAGCCGAGCGGTGGGCCCGTGACAGCTCGCAGACACCGAGGGACGGCGTCCCGCTCAGCAGGGCTCACTCTCGACCCCCGACAGGACCTTTGACCTCTGGCCTCCACCCCGCTGCTATATTACTGTTCGAGGCGTTTATTTAGGAAAAGACACTGGATGTTCTCCGTCTGAGGCCTGACTGTGCGCACACCTGGGGGCCGACCCTGGCGGCTGCCACCGGTCCCACCGCCAACAGGGTCCGCGTCGGTCCTTCCCAGGCTGCAACGGACTCGCCCGGGGCCTCGGAGGTCCAGCGGTGACAAAGACACTCGGGACATCGCTGCCCTTGAAAACGCTTGCGACGTGCCACAGCCTCAGAGGCGGGGTTCTCGCTTCCAAGGCGGAGGCCACGCACGGGGTGACGGTCACCACACGGGGTGACGGGGGACACGGGGTGACGGTGGACACGGGGTGACGGTGGGCACGGGGTGACAGTGGACACGGGGTGACGGTGGACACGGGGTGACGGTGGGCACGGGGTGACGGTGGGCGCCCGCTGACACTCACGCTCACGGTGGCACCGGCCTGGAGCCGTCTTTTATGGGGAGTCTACGGTGTCTCCTTGAACACAGCGCGGCTGCGATGCCACTCTGGGTTTGCCTAATGACAGAACGCGGCCTTCACCCACCCAGGTGGAAAACATTTGCTGCGTCTCGTTAGAAAAGCAAGCGTGTCCTCTATCCTGTATATGATCATGCTGTGCAGTCGAGCTAGAATATTCGAAAGGTAACACCGAGCCTATTTTTAAGCAAGTAGACTGTTCCAGAGCGTGTTCCCCCAGACACAGACCACGCGGAGGGCGGGAGAGGTGAGCACGTGTAGCTCGCGGCTCCCCACGGCCTGGCGTCACGGTTCACGACCATCGTCCAGGGCCACTGAGTGTCATCGTAAGCGCCATGCTACATGTCAGAAGCACTCTGTCCTTTACAGCTCACCTGGCAGGCAGGGTTGCTGGACGCTGCCCTTGGTGCTCTGTCCTCCCAGGGGGCAGGGCTGACCAGGTGCCAGCGCTGCATGGATCCTCCGACACGGTCGGCGACTCTGGGGCACAGGTGACACCTGCAGGTGCGGGGCGCTGAGCAGCGAGGGGCACGGGTGCGGGCTCCGCCTCACCTCTGCGGGCCGACCTTGGGAGGCGCCCCGGCTTCGTGGGCCTTGCTCCTCCAAACCCAAGGGGCTTCTGCAATCCAGCTCGGACGCCCTTCCCACCGCGGGACACGAAACCGTCAGAGAGCGAGCCATCTGCCTGAGGCGTCCGGTCAGTGTGTGTGAGCAGGGACGGCGCTCGCTCCGGCCTGCCCCGCTCTGCCCGGCCCGGGCCGCCCTGCACTGGCGCCTCTCACGGGAGCGGCCGCCGGGCCAGGGTCTCGGGTGTGCGATCTCACCTGCCCCCGATGTCGAGCCCAGCACCCACCCTCGTGGACCAACGAGCACAAACATTGACTAGGAGCAGAGGTGAGGCGTACAGGTGAGGCGTACGGGTGAGGCGTACAGGTGAGAAGCCAGGTGAGGCACACAGGTGAGGTGCACAGGTAAGGAGCCAGGTGAGGCACACAGGTGAGGTGCACAGGTGAGGTACACAGGTAAGGAGCCAGGTGAGGCGCACAGGGGAGGAGCACGCTCCCCCTCAGGCCGCTATTGCCGTGCCCCGTTCAGACATTTTACCCCCAGAATGTTTGCATTTCATAGACTTTTTCTGTAGACCTCATAATTGTTAGTAGCAGAATTTCACCAAAACCTAAGGCCCCGTCGAGTGCCCGGTGCAGCCGCTCGTGACCTGGAGATCTGAGAACAGAGGTGTGGGAGGCAGAAAGAAAGACGGCTTCTGCCAAGTGGAGATAAACCCCGGACCATCACCGGGTCCCCGCCCCCTGCTGCGCTC
>NW_011894184.1:0-691 GCF_000151845.1 Pteropus vampyrus | reverse complement strand
GCTCCGTCTCCAGTCCCACTGTGTGCGAATAACCTTAGAAGCATCCGTAATCCCGTCACCATCAAAACAGCTCTGCTTACGGCCGATGGCTTCCATAGCTAAGCTCTGAAGCTTCTCTGCCGCCCAGAGGGCCCACGAGCGCCAGGCCCACCTGCCAGAGTTTCCACCTGCCCTGGGCCCCACTAAACTCGAGGTGGGGTGTGAGGATGGGGCGGAGGCGGCCGGAGAAGGGACTGCGCCTGGAACACCGTGCTCATCATCGGAGTGTGTGGCCGGGGACCTTGGTCTCCGTGACGGAGCCAAGTTGGCCTTGGGCGCCGAAGCCAGGCCCTGCGGTACTCAGCCGTACATGTCCCCACCGCGCCACAGCCGGGCTCGTGTCGGGAGAGGCCCTCTGGGAGTCGGACATCGAGTCGCCTTTCTCGGTGCGTTCCGTGGCCCCTCCGTGTGGCCATGAGTCGCACACGCATGTTCTGGGTGGTGAGTTCCCCGGCAGGATGCACTTGGCCCTGACGGACCATGACGGAAGAGGCTGGGGGATTCCAGGGGTCCTGGCCGGGGCCGGGGCCTGGGTTACGGTATCACGGTATTTCGGCGGTTGGGTCTAGAGAATTATTTTCACATTGAGGTGAAGCCCACGATTGTTTGGGATCGTTTGGACGAGGAGCTGATTCATCATTCAGAAGTGGTG
>NW_011894183.1:3951-4532 GCF_000151845.1 Pteropus vampyrus | reverse complement strand
AGGAATTGATGCCTCCCAGTGGAGGAGCCAGGGGCTGACTTTCCGTTTGTGCCTTCTACCTAGGTCCTCAGAGCTACCATCTCTAATCCCCATTCCTAGCCCTTATCTCTTTCCCTCCAATAAATCTCTTTAGCCAGTGTCAATTTTTGTTTCTTAAAAAATAAAGAACTAAAAATAATACAATTGTCAAATAAGCCACAAATTACACAATTAAAAAAAAAATGTCCAAAATGGCAAAGATCTGTGGCACTTTTCACTTATTTGCTCATTGAATTACGAATATCTTTACTCATTCACTTAAACAACATTCAATAAGTTCCTTTCATGGGCCCAAAACTAGATACCCCGTTTAGACAGAAACATCTCTTGGGAGGACCTGTTCAAAAACCATTGTATATACTATATAATATCAGCATTTAATATGTATTTACTACTTTATCCAAAGAGTTAGTGACAGAAACTTTGTCAAAAGCATTTCTTGAAATCAGATATCCTTTGAAGGCAAAGAACTCCCTACCATCCCACAAAAGAAACCCCTCTTGAAATTCTGCTTTAACTTTAACTTTATGTATATATATATA
>NW_011894183.1:1057-1626 GCF_000151845.1 Pteropus vampyrus | reverse complement strand
ATGACGAATTTTTTAAGTATTTTCTCAAATACAGTTCCTTTATTACATTTTTGTGGTTATCTTTAAAATTAACATTCTGATGCTAAACAAAAATCAGAGTGGATACAATGGGCAAAAGATATCCACAAAGTGAAAAAGTACAGTGTTTAAAAAAAAAAAATAAGTTATTTTTTTCCCAAGAAAATGTTGCAATATCCATCAAACACCTTTTCAAGCAGGGTAGTACATTTATTATTAGACATTGAAACCTAACCTTTTTCTAAAACTTTCCATATCAATGACAGGTCCAAGGGATTATTCCCATTTAGGAGTTTAGGAGTTATTACACTTTATTAATTTTCCGTGTCAACGAATATTACTAGGGACATGTGAGTTAAATATTCAAGGCATTTAATGCATTTATTTACACATCTCAAGAGTGAATTTATTCATATCATTCTATTTGGATTCATGCTTCCTCAAGCATCAAAAAGTTTTATACCACATGCTTTTCATAGTTTGACAAGTGTCAGCCTGGCTCTACCCATGTGTATGAATAGGTAAATATATAAAGATGACAAAGTAAGCTA
>NW_011894183.1:0-422 GCF_000151845.1 Pteropus vampyrus | reverse complement strand
AAAAAAAAAAATAAGTTATTTTTTTCCCAAGAAAATGTTGTAATATCCATCAAACACCTTTTCAAGCAGGGTAGTACATTTATTATTAGACATTGAAACCTAACCTTTTTCTAAAACTTTCCATATCAATGACAGCTCCAAGGGATTATTCCCATTTAGGAGTTTAGGAGTTTAGGAGTTATTACACTTTATTAATTTTCCATGTCAACAAATATTACTAGGGACATGTGAGTTAAATATTCAAGGCATTTAATGCATTTATTTACACGTCTCAAGAGTGAATTTATTCATATCATTCTATTTGGATTCATGCTTCCTCAAGCATCATTTATACCACATGCTTTTCATAGTTTGACAAGTGTCAGCCTGGCTCTACCCATGTGTATGAATAGGTAAATATATAAAGATGACAAAGTAAGCTA
>NW_011894182.1:7075-9414 GCF_000151845.1 Pteropus vampyrus | reverse complement strand
GGTTTGGTTCTGCATGTAAAGAGCTTGGAAGTCACCACTCAGTCCTAAAACGAGTATGTGGTAGCCATGATGGAGTAATTTGTTCATATTTTTATGAAATAAGTAACGATGATTCAAGGGATGAAAGAGAGAAATAAAGATTATTTTGGTATTGAAAGTAGCTCACGCTATTAGTGAAGTGTATAGTATTATTTGAAAGTGAACTTGAATTAGCTGTAAAAGTATATTGCAAACTCTAGGGTAACCACTAAAAAATAAAAATAAAAAAAGCAGTGCAGTCGCCCCACCTTCTCCATGGGAGGTGTGTCCCCAGAGCCTCGGTGGGCGCCTGAAAGCGCGAAGGTACCAAACTCTGTACATGTTGTGTTTTTTCCTACATATGCACACAAAGTAGGCACAATAAGAGATTAGCAACAGTCACTAATGACAAAATGAGCAATTATGTCAATATACTCTAATAAAAGTTAAGTGAATGAGGTCTCTTTCTCTCTCTCTCTCAAAGTATCTTATAGTACTGTGCTCACCCTTCTTCTCATAATAATGTCGGATGATGCAATGTCTACATGAGGAGATGAAGTGAGGCACTCGGACTGGTGCACCATGAAAACTGACGAATTGTTTATTTCTGGAATTTTTCATTTAATATTTTCAGATCTCAGTTCACCGTGGGTAACTGGAACCGTGGAAAGTAAAACTGAGGATAAGAGAGGCTACTGTATACGTGATCTGCTAAGAAAGGAGAGAAAATCCAATCATAAAGTGCCCAATTAAAACCACAAAAAGAAGGAAAAAAGTGAAGGACAAAGGACAATAACGAGGACAATAAATAAAAAAGAAAAGAGTAATGAATATGGTATATATTAATCCAACAATACGAATGGTCACTTTGATCATTAATGGTCTAAATTCACCAACTAAAAGAGATATTTTCACAGTGGCTCAAAAAAGCAAGACCCAATCACATGGTGTCTATAAGAAACCATTTTAAATATAAAGACACATAGAGATTACAAGTAAATGGATAGAGAAAAATATATCATGCTAACAGTAATTAAAAAACAAAACCAAGAGTAGCCAAATTCATCTCAGACAGAGCAAACTTCAAACTGAGGGAACTTATCAGGGCTAAAGACGGGCATTACACAATAATAAAGGGGTCAATTGACCAAAAAGACATAACAATTCTTAATGCGTATGTACCTGACAACAAGGTATTGAACTATATGGGGCAAAAACTAATCGAACCACAAAGAGAAATAGATGAATACACCATCATAGTAGGCCTCTTCAACGCCCAGGTCTCAGGAATGGGCAGATTCAGCAGACAGAAATCATTAAGGAAAGAGCTGAACAACACTGTCAGTCAACTTGATATAACTGACGTTTATAGACTACTTCATCCAACGACAGCAGATATGCATTTTTCTCAAACTCAAATGGACATTTATAAAATAGACTACATTCTACTCAGTGAAAGACACTGTCAAATGATTTAGAAGACAAGACACAGACCGGAAGAAAACATTTGCAAACGATGCATCTGATAAAGAACTGTTATCCAAAATATACAAGAACTTTTTCAATTCGACAATAAGAAAACAACCTAATGAAAATGAGTCAAATACTTTAATGGGTATATTAGCAAAGAATATATACAGATGGTAAGTGAGTATATGAAGAGATGCTAAACATCATATGTGATTAGAGAAATACAAATTAAAACAATGAGATACCCCTATGCACGTATTAGAATGGCAAAAATCAGGAACATTGACGACACCAGATGCTGGCAAGGATACGGAGCAATAAGAACTCTTGTTCACTTCTGATGAGAATGCAAAATGGTACAGCCACTTTGGAAGATAATTTGGTTTCTTACAAAATGAAACATATGTTTACCATATGATCTGGAAATTGCACTCCTTGGTGTTTACTCAAATGAGTTAAAAACTTATGTCTACGCAAAAATCTGCACACGAATGCGTATCATAGCTTTATTCGTAATTGTTAGCAATTGGAAGCAACGCAATGCCCTTTAGCAAGTGACTGGGTGAATAAACCACGGGACACTCAGACTATAGAGTATTATTCAGCACTAAGAAGACATGAGCTCGTGAGCCATGTAAAGACATGACGGAAACCTAAATGTATGTTACGAAGTGAAAGAAGCCAATGTGAAAAGGCTATGCACACTGTACGATTCCAAGGACATGACAAAACCATGCAGCAATAACAAGACAGTGGTTTCCAGGGGCGGAAGGGGAGAGATGAGTAAGAAGAGCACAGAATATTTTTAGGGCAGTGAAAATACTCTGTATGAAGTAATCACGATGGAGCTG
>NW_011894182.1:2914-5060 GCF_000151845.1 Pteropus vampyrus | reverse complement strand
ACTTCCTCGACTTTGCTCTAGATTTTTTTCTTTAGTGCGAGTGGTACCAAGTCAACAAAGTTTGCTCAAAGTATGTGGTAGCCATAATGGAGTTATTCATTTATTGTTAAAATACGTTCAAAAAAATTCATTAAGTATGTATTGAGCACCTGTTAACTGCTGGGGACTATGTTAACTTAAATATCTTGCAGGAGATTAGGGCCTTGGAGGCAAAGAATTAAGAATATTTAAATAAAATAAATCATTTGTATGTATGTTATTTTTAATAAATGACAAAACTATCTATATAAAACATGCATATTATGTATTAATTTACCCAAGATATGGTTTAGCGTGCACAGCAAAAGTACCTGCATGGGTTTAATTTGTTGTTCAGTAAGTTTTGTTTCTTTCTCTTTCTTTTCCTCATCTTCCTGTCTCACCCTCTCTCTCTCTCCATTTTTCTCTCTCCCTCTCCTTCTCGCTCTCCCTCTCTCTTTCTGTTTGTGTTTTTCAGAAGGATGTTGAGTGCCTACAAAATGAACCAAAGATTTCTTGAAGTCAATACATTTACAGCCAGGGATCTTTGGGAAATATAGAGTCGCCAGACTGGCAAGCAGCCTCTTACTTACATAACTGCTACAGGTCACGTGGGAAGAGTTCTGATGGTAGTGTTGGAATTAGTTGGTCTAGTCACCTGACACCAGGAAAAGGATGTTTAAACCAAAGAGAAGAACTGATGACTGTCACTGGAGTCCTGAGATTTACCTGGAGGTGACATTGAGCCGAAAGAGATGCCCTGTTGTCAGAGGCAGGCTCAGGAGTAGTAAAGGATATCGAGTAATGCTTCGAATATTGGTGCTACCCCAACAACAAGGCTGTAGAATAAAATATCTTTTGATGACCACAGAGCTATAAACATTTAGAGGCCTGGTCATGCAAGGTTAGCTGGAAATCCTAGCTTAAAAAAAAATTATGTTGTCACAAACATAGTGGCTTTAACTTCAGCGGTTAAGCAGAACACCGATTTGCAGGGAGTGTGATGATAAAGATTTTGCCTAGATTTATAACAGAAAGATTGGGGGTTTTGAAAAAAAAAAAAAAGAGTTAAATATATAATAAACTAACAAACCAGTCAATTACTTTTGACACTCAGAATCAATAAACGGAAAGGATTATCAATTAGGCAGCATTTAAAATTCACTGAAGCAAAAATATACAAACAATTACAAGTAAAGTCAAAGATGAAGGAAAAATGGAAAGAAACAAAATACAAAACAAAAGCGTAATCTCCTTCATTAAAGACTTTTGACGAATCATTAGAGAAAGGTTTGCAACCCATTTGAAAAACAGACAAAGGGTCTTAACAGCTCTTCAGAAAGTTGTCTGTTTCACTCACCGACTAAAAATTTTCAACTTAAAATAACGAGGTAGAAGATTGCCTTCCTGCAAGATAACCTGAGGATGTCCGCTGACCTGCTCACCAGTGAAAATGGTGAAGCTTATTTTAAAAAACCAACCATTCGGAGCCTGTGAAAATGGTCCTGAGGGCAAACCACAAATAAAGAAAAACCTCTTTAAGAAAATCCATGAAAATTTGGTAAGAAAAGCAAAAAACCGTGATGCTTGAACAGAGACACGCTCTGCCTCCCCATGGCCTGCTCTGCAGGCAGACTCCTCTTCAGAGGCCGCCCTCCCCAGGCCCCCAGTCAGAGGGCCTTCTTCCTGGGAGGAGTGTGACCAGCCTCTCTCCTCCTTCTCCAGCTAACCTGCTGCTGAGGCTCAGTCCCAGGCAAGTGGCTGGGAGGGGACGGTGACATTCTTCTGTCTAGGTCTTACTAACAAAATAGAGACTGCACCTTGGGCATGATGTACTGAGGACACTGGCGTCTCCATCGCTGTGATCCTGGCTTGCCTTGAACTGATTTCTCCCAAGACTTATTTGTGTCACACATGTAGCTGGTGTTTAATAGAAAGGGGTTAGAGAAGAAGGGAAAAATAGGGACATGAAGAGAAGAGGCAGGCAGTGAAGATCTGAGTAGCAACCAGAAAGTTTATATGGCAAATGTTAACCTCAGTAGGATATTATATATAAATGATATTTGAATCAATTTAAAGTTTGTTTTGGAAGAAAAGGCCAATTGGATAGTAAACTTTTTTTTTTTTT
>NW_011894182.1:0-1709 GCF_000151845.1 Pteropus vampyrus | reverse complement strand
TCACTACCCGTTAACAACAACATAAATAGCTTCCCGATTATCGAGTCAGAATTTTTTGTATGTTTATTCATGAGGAATCAATATTCTCCAAAATTTTAACTGAAGCTACTTAAAGAAAACCAAAAGCTATTCTTCCTTCCATTTATAAAGTGTAAACGATGCATTAACTCTCAGCAGATAAAAATGTACAAAGAAAGAGAATGATGAGGGGTTTTCAAGTTCACCAGCCATGCCATGTACACATATCTATTTCCATTTGGCCATCTCCTCACCTGTGGATCAGCTCTTATACTCTATACCACTTCCAATCACTAAACTTTACATTATTTGGAAAGGTTAAATGAAGAGTAGAAGAAATGACAAAGAAAAACTTACCAAGATTTTAGAGTGTATCAAAATCTCTTTTTAAAAAAAAGACTGATGATCATCAGACTTAGACAAATTTTTATGCATACAAAGCGCACTGAAAAAAACTCGATCTTTTGTGCAGAGTATCTTCTGACTTAATGCATAACTGGAAATTAGTTAATTATTCTAATCTTAGCATGTAATAAGTTCACTGTCAAGAGAAATCACCCAATAATTTTCCAAGTATAAAACATTGCTTTTCATATTGAGCTGTAATGACTACAGTTTGCCTTAGTAAGTTTTCATGTTCTTCTCTCTCCCTCTCTCTGTGCTTGTCTCTCTGTCTCTGTCCCTGTGTTTGTCTGTCTGTCCGCGTATGTCTATACATACACGTGTGCATATTCGTGCATGTGTATATACTAACGCACTTTCCCCCCCACTGCTTTCAATTGTTTGCTTTCTGGGGCTGTACATTAAATACAAATACAATTACTTGTCACTCCAGTCAGTGCATATAGAATAATACTTATTTCCAGGGAAAGATGCACACTTTAAAAAATAGATTTTTAGAGTAAAAATAATAGAAATTGAGCAGATATTAAATCACTTTTCCATTGTTTTAAATGTCATCATGACCTTAAAACAGACCTATATTATTTTGTTATTTTTATTCTAATAATAGGTTGATAGTAACATAAATAACTCTGATAGTGTGAATATTTTTGTGAAAAAAGTATTTTGTGCAAAATAATTAGTTCATCATATACACGCATTTTATTTGTCCATGCAATCTGAAAAGCCTAAAGATGGCAGGTAATCAATACCACAGTTTTATTTTTTTTCCTCAAAGCATCCTTTGCTTATAATTTAGTTTTAATAATTAAAAAATTATTAAATGTAGAAGTTTAATATGTTGGAAAAGATGTAGCATGTTGAGGTCGGGGCTACATCCCAGGGTCTCCGAGTATGGGGAGTATGCGTATGTATATATTCTGGAAGAGGTGTATTGCTTATGACTTTTGAATAAACAATCCTATCTCTATATCCCTTGGTGGATCCTGGAAATTCAAGAAAACTTGAGAAAAAGCAGAAAAGGATGGGAGTGGGAGAGGAGGCCAAACGTTCTGTACGGGTTGGTGCCTAGAAGGGAGGAGGCGGGGCTACAAAGACCGCGGGTGTGTTGAGGTCAAGACCGTGAGTGAAACCCAGTATCCTGAAGTCAGGCAACTAGTACAGGGACCAAGAGACAGCCGAGCGGAAGGAGGTGAAAGAAGCAGGTACGTGAGGAGCTGGACATTCCTGTTGAAACCTAAGCCAAAAACAGGCTGGGCAGACAGCAAGTCCAGGCTACCAGTAGTAAA
>NW_011894181.1:10366-10682 GCF_000151845.1 Pteropus vampyrus | reverse complement strand
GTGCTTACGTGGGTTCCTGGAAATGACCGTGACAGCTGGCGACGTCGGAAGCCATGCGCCGGTCTCTTCCCAGGGCTGAAGACACACCAGCCATTTACCCTCACAGGGGACGCCGATGCCGCGTTCACCCGCCGTTTGCAGACGGGGAAGTGGGGGTATGAGAGGCCAGACAACGGGGCGCGGTCACAGTGGTGGAGCCGGCGATGGTGGCGCCGGGTTCCAACCCGGCCGTCCGACTCAGGGCCTGCGCTCCCGGCACCCCCGGGCTGCCACGTCCCTCGCCAAGCACGGCGTCCGCTGCCTGCCTGCCCCGCTC
>NW_011894181.1:6014-7111 GCF_000151845.1 Pteropus vampyrus | reverse complement strand
CCCTCACCCAAGTTCCCCAGGATCTGCGCATCAGACAGGCCCTTCCGACGCTTAGTGGGGAATGGGAATTTAAGGTCTGGAGGCTGGATCGGGGTCCATACATATGCACCGTCTGCAAATATCAAGAGATCAACACTTTTTTTCTGCAGAAGAAGCCACCTCTCCACTTCAGAAACTGGCCCCGGGGGCCACAGCCCCACGACACCCCCTACTGATTCCGTGACCTCGGGGAGGAGACGCTGTTAGGGTCCCTCTCCATAAAACGAGGATGACACTTCTCACCCCTCACAGAAGTCCCCAGGGGCCTCCCAGGGCTGAGTGAGATGAGGAGCAGAGAACATTCTGGTGCCTCTGAAGAAAAAGATTCAGAAATGCGAGATGTTCAGCTTTCTAAAATGATCTCCGAGACTCTAGTTCTGGAAGATTCATGCGTGTGGCTGCCCAGAACCCCCAAACCAACTGCAACGTTGCCGCCGAGAAGGTGCACCCACCCCCAAACCACAGCCCAGGGCTCAGAGTTATAAGCTGTTTGTGGCTGGAGATCTGACAGATTTAAGTGGTGGCCTCACAGGCGCAGAGGCCACAGAGCTGGCATGGGGTCCAGCTCCACCCCAGGAGACAGAAGGGCCTCCAGGATGGCTGGAGGCGGGGACGAGGGGACCCGCGGCCTGACCACAGACAGAGTGAAGAGCGGGCTTTATACACGACGGCTACCCTGTGGGCGGGAGGTGATGTGCGTGCTGCTGAGCGTACGCTGACCGCTAAGGGCCGTCCACGCGGCCACTGGGACCCACGGGTGATAGGTCCACTCGTGTGTGTGTGTGTGTGTGTGTGTGTGTGTGTGCGCGCGCCACAACGCACTGTCCTCTGACAGTGAAGCTCGGCTGCCCAGAGGGTTGCCTCACTGACCCGACCGTAAATGTTAAGTTACCTGTCGCCTGACCGGTGATTCTGCCGACTTTTAGGTTATCCGTATAATTTAGGGGTGTCCTGCCCAGGGATGGCAACGGGCTTTCGCTGATAAAGCGACCTCTCACGCAGCCCCCTTGTGACCCATGGCCCAGGGCTGTGATGGCCGACGGGGTTAGGAGCACGGA
>NW_011894181.1:0-314 GCF_000151845.1 Pteropus vampyrus | reverse complement strand
TCAAGGATTCTGACCCCGGCGGGCTCGTGTGTCAGGTGAGCTGGTGCAGTGTCACGCGGACGGACACCCAGTGAGCGTGATGCTCCCTTTGCTCCCGCAGGCCCTGGGTCTGTGCAGGAAGCGCCCTAATCGGCTGCGGGGTCTCACCGGGACCCGGAGCCGGGAAACGGCCGGGAGGGTGCGGGGGAGAGTTAGGGGGGTCCAACGTGTCAGTTCCTTTGCCTCGCTTCACAATGGACCCTCGACCCCAAAACCACCCCTACCCCGCTCCCGGACGACGAAGGTGCACAGCTTCAAAACCCAGAGTCTGAGGG
>NW_011894180.1:3021-3495 GCF_000151845.1 Pteropus vampyrus | reverse complement strand
AAGAGCTTTGCTTTTTATTCCACATGTTTTTAATCTTAAATTCCATTTGTCTGATAGTAATTACATTAAATACTATTACTCTTCTGCATATTTTTTCTTTTCTTTTGTATTTGTTATATTTTCCCTTACTTTTATTTTCAAATTGCTGGATTGTTTTAAGTGTGTCTCTTCTAGATATGATTTTGTTTGTTTTTTGTTTATTTGCTTTTTAATCAAATGGGATATTTTTTAACTCATTTTGATAAATGAGTTCTATTCAATTAATTCACATAGCGATCCTAGTATATTTGGATTTATTTCTATTATCTAATTTGGGTTTTCTCTTTATTATCCATTTTCTTTTTTGCTTTTTACTCCTTTCTCTTCTTTGGGACTGATGATGTGTCTATATTCCTTTTTCCTCTTTTGTTGGTTTTGAAGCTATGCACTATATTTCTAATTTTTAATATGCATATTTATTTATTTCTGTATTTT
>NW_011894180.1:816-1173 GCF_000151845.1 Pteropus vampyrus | reverse complement strand
CTAAAAATCACCTGTACTTTCTTCACCAAGAAATCTACATGTCCAGACTTTTCTCTGCCTATGAGTATGTGCATGTGTGTGTGCATGCATGCACATGCATACGTGCATGCACACACACACCTTCCAAAAGCAGGGTCAGTCTAAATATGTTGTTTTAGAACTTATTTTTTAACATTTCATAGATATTCCTAGTATGTTGTAGAATGAAGAAAAGAAGTTACTGAGTAATATTTATGTTTATAACGTGACCCATATTTTGTTGAAAAATTCTATATATTTATACCTAGACACAAATATAACTCTAGATACACAGATATATGATTTTGTTCATGTAGAAAATGATATGGCAGGATACAA
>NW_011894180.1:0-766 GCF_000151845.1 Pteropus vampyrus | reverse complement strand
AAAAATTCTATATATTTATACCTAGACACAAATATAACTCTAGATACACAGATATATGATTTTGTTCATGTAGAAAATGATATGGCAGGATACAAATCAAAATTTTAACAAGAAATAGGTGGAAGTGGGGGTAAGTAAAGGACACTTTAAATTTTTACTTTACATATATTTGTATTATCTATTCTAAACTGTGCATATACTACTTCGGAAATTATAAAAGCATATATAACAGCTTTTTATATCAATTAAAATTGTTTATGTTACCATTTTCAATTGTTCCATACAAATCCATTGCATGGCTATACTACAGCATCATTTAATTGTCTACATATGGGCCTTTAGGCAGTTTCCCATCTTTTTATATTTAAAATAATGTTGATAGGGTATATTTGTGCATATTTTCTGCACTCTCTCATCAGCCCTGTGTATTATCAAGTTTAATATTTTTTTCCACTAGCCAAAAATAGTGTCTCATTGTTTTTATCATGTTTTTTGTTAAAAGTGAGATCAAATATGTTTATCATGCTTGCTGTACATTTGTTTTTCTTATTTTGCGAATTATACTATTTATGTACTTTGTCCACTTTTCTTGGAATTTTCCTACTTTTTAAAAATAACTGCTTATATATAAAGTTATTAACCCTATGATATACGTATGAATTATTTTTCCAGATTTGCTTTTTGTCCTTTAGATTTTTGTTTATTTTGCCTTTTTTTACCACTCTCCTTCACTTTTTTACACATGTTAATTTCATGTTTCTATTGG
>NW_011894179.1:3149-9095 GCF_000151845.1 Pteropus vampyrus | reverse complement strand
TCCCCTCTCCCCAAGTTAGCCATTTCTCCCTCCAGGCTCATGTACCACTGAACTTAGTAAATAAACTTCATTAACAAATTTGTTTCACTGCCTCATAGATTCTTTGTTTATATGTCTGTCTCCTCAATCAGACTGAAAGCTCCTCCCGGGCAGGGATAACATCTTATTTATTTTTGTAGATTCAGTACCTAGCATAGTAGGCAACATAAAATAAGTGTTCCATACATACTGCTGGATTAATTTCTTGTCAGTTGTGGGAAGCTAGAATGGTGCATGTTTTAGAGTTGATCCAGGAAAACAGAAATTACTATAAATATTTAGAACAGAGGGGATGTAACGAAGAAAATTAGTTAGATAGATAGGGGCTGAACTCCCAAGCCACAGCAAAAAACTACTATCAGCCCCTACCTCCGCCACCCTGGAGGTCTGCCTGGTGGAGCCATGGCAAAAAAGATTTAGTGTTGTGGAGAAGACAAAACCACTGCCATAGACACCATCTGAGATCAAGAGACAGGAGAAATACCCTGGCTCTGTCTTTCTCTCACCCTCCAATCATCCATTTCCCATTGGTCAAACGCTGTCAGAAGCCAGTTGACTTGGGAGACTGAGAAGTGTAGCCTGCATGGGTTAGCCTCCTTGGGGAGAAGCCGGTACTAACTTTAGCTTTAAGGTTATAAAAGACTCAGGACAACAGTCAGAGCACTCATCAGAGATTATGCTTCTCTTGAGACCATCATGAGAAACTACTGGCTAATGATGCTGACCACCCCTGCAGTGCCAGATAGCAGTAACAAGTGCTTATCCTTTGATGTCCCATCATTGTCTAGGCTCCATGAGATATCACTCATCTGCTAACTTATCATGTCTTCAGATGAATTTAAAGCCAATTGGATTGGGCTACATCTTCCTTTATGTTTCGATTGACAATGACAACAATAAAAACGTATTGAACATCTGCTTTGCACCAGACATTGTGCTAGGTTCTGGGATATAGAGCTCTGTATATCAAGGAATTTTCAGTCAAGAAGAAACAGACAACTAAACAGATAATTTATCTTCCATGTTGTAATTGTCCCATGTGTTTGAACTTGGGAACAGCAATGAGGGTTGCACCCACCCCTGATAGCTTCCCCAATAGCTTGGAAGTGCAGGAAATAAAATTGTTTTATGAGAATTTAATCTGTAACATCAATGCACATTGGGTTACAGTGGAGACAAGCAAAGACAAATAAAGGAGATAGAATAACTTCTAAGTCTCCACCCAGCTCTAAAGTCCTAGGACTCTGTGCTCTACACACGCACCAGAGGCTACCTTATGGTACACCTGTTGCACACCACACCCTGGACCAGGTCTTTCATGTATAACCTCATTTATTGAACCCCTGTGTCTCTGAATTTCATTCCATGGACACTTGAACCTTATAAATAATAATTTTAAAGGTGGAAAATGTGCAAGATTTTCTTTGTCTGGCCCCAGGGTCATAGAGCTAAATAGTTATAACATAGGTATTGGAATTTCAGTCTCCAGATTCCCATCTCTGCTGTAAGACACTAACTACCCCAGACACGGGGCTGTGTTCTGCAGTTGCAAAAATAAAACTTGGCTAAAGAGCATAACTCTCTTATTTCCACTTATTGCCCGCTTTCCAGATTGTGTGCAAAGTCCTTTAAAAAATTAAGTGCTTGTAATATCAGTTATTATTTTTCACATCCGAACAGCTAATTGGGTCAAGAAGAGAGGGTGGCGGTTTTATATGCTTATCACTTTGGTTTTTTTTTTGTTGTTGTTTTTAAATACAAAACCTCTGCACACTGTGTTGCTTTTAAACATTTTTGCACCAGTTATGAGCTCAACCTCGGCTTTTCCATAACAGTGTTCTCTAAGATATGCCCAGAGACTCTTCACGTCTGTCTTCTGCAGAGTCATTTATCTCCTGAGCTACTGAAGCAGCCAGTCCCTTGGGGACAAATGGGAGCAGCCTGGATGAGAAAGTTTAAAGTGATGAGAAAACGGTTTCTGACTCCAGTGACTTTGGCCATTGAGTTTCTCTGGGAAATCACCAAATCTCACTTAGGTTTTTTCTAAGTGTCCATTTCAATTTAACTATGCTTCTGCTTTTTATAGATACTCTGGCTACCTCTCTGACCCTAACATATATGTCCCTACAGTAAGCACAGTATATGAAGTAAATTATTACAAGATGTCCACAATGAAAATGAAACAGACCGATAGCTCATCAAGTGGAAAAATAAATTCTGGCCCTGATTCTTCTTGTGTATTGAAAATGAACTGCCCCAGGTTCTTAAATTTGAGGAAATAACTTTATTCCCAGGAGAAGAGGAGATTGGAGTGTTTATACTTTCCAGCTACTTATTGTAAAAGAAGGAAGTCTTTAAGAGCAAGCTGTCAAAGAGAGCAGGATTGGTTCCAATGGCCATCACCATCGGCCTTCTTGGAAAGGAATCATCTGTTTGATGGTCTTGTTCCTGGCTTTCAAGATTTTCTTTGTGCAAAGAAGTGGGAGGTAATTATCTTTTAGATGTTTTCCAAGTGCTGGCTAAACTGGATGGCTGGCCAAGGGCTGTATGGACAAGGCACATTGTCATATGGTAATCATTTACTAAGTTCTGTGCAAACATTTTGGGGGGATCTGCATTTAATCCTCAAACCAAGCCCAGGAGGAAAACACAGTTATGATTGATAGATGCAGAAGCTCAGATTATGGTGATCTTTTCCCATTATAGCACCTCCTCGAAGGCTGAGAGGACTGGTCTCTTGACACACATGTACACCATTCATAGTATACTGGAGAAGAAGCTCGAGTTTGCACAGGGTTAAGCACCTTGCTGGGATTAAGAGAGTGGCTGAGTTGAGATCAACCCAAGACTGTCACTCACAAAAACTGTGCTCTTAACCACTACTCTATATTTCTTTGTACAAATTATTTGTGTTGTATTGTGACAGTCTCGCAAACATTATATTTGAATTATATTTGAATTACATTTGTCTTTAATTAAAGAGTGAACATAGCTGAGTCCCTCCATGATGCTGGTGTTGGGACATAGGCTAAACCTTCACTTTATTGAGTTATCCTATTAGATTGTATTTTCAATGTTCAGGGCTTTTAGAGCCACCGTTTGACTAACGCTTTAATGGAAATCCTGTCATTTCATTGGCTACACAGTAAAAAGATTCTATTCTATGTACACTCTGAGTGGGAGGGTACTGGAGGTGGAAATTGCAAAACCCAAGCAAACAGCACAACTATTTCTATACAGTTGAATAAGAATCTCTGAAGAAAAAAGTGAATATCAAATCTCTCTATATCACTACTCACCTTAGGAGTTAGTGTTGCCGACCCCTGCATAGTCAGAAATCCACATATAAATTTTGACTCCCCCCCAAAATTAAACACAGTCATGTCTTGATATCCACAGGGGATTAGTTCCAGGACCCACCACAAATACCAAAATCCACAGATGCTCAACGTTTTTACATAAAATGGCAAAGAACAATGCATACGATCAGCCCTCTGCATGGGGGGGCTCCCAACCACACGTCGAATCTAGAAGTCATGTTTCAGGCTAATTTAATGTACCCTAGGGCAACCTGGGAAAGCAAGTACATCTTTGGCAATTTTTCCTTTTTACGCATCTGAGTCCACTGAGAAGTTGGTTAGGAGGATCCTCCCCCAAAGACCAGTGAGTCAGTATCCAGCTTCCATATGTGACCAAGCCTGTCTGGAGGGTGCCAGTGCAGAGGCGAGCGGGGCTTTTTATCTGAGTGTCACTTGTTAATCTGGTCCTCTCTGCTCCATGTTCTGTTTGTTCAAAGCTTGTATGAGTGTGAGAGTTAGAGATCTCATGTGCTCTGTCCTTCTACCCAGAAAGAAAACCTTTCTTTAGTTTTTTTCCCCTCCAAGTTGTATTTTTCATCTTGTGAGTGTTTATCACTTACTCAGCTAGAATGTTAGATTCAATGTCTACTGAGAAAAGAGGGAAAGCAACTAAATATACTAAAGATAACAGAACTACACACAATTTTAACTCTAAGGAAACCTTCAACCATGTTGGTGGTATTTACTCTCAGTTAAGCATTAAAGGAATCAAGAGGTGTGTATCTATTAACAAGACCCTGGAGGATGACAAGGCAAGCTGTGGCTGTGAGCTGGCCATCACAGCAGCTGACCTAAGCCTTGTTCTAGGAGCCTAAAACTTGTGGGTGCCTTTTCATGAAGCAGATTTCTCACAGAAAAAGGAAATGAACATGAAGTTGCAATACCACATACTAGAAGTATTCAACCAGACTTGACCCAATGTTTATCCAACACTTTGCTAATCCATGCCTTATCAAACTAGCCCACTACTGAAACAGCAGAAACAGCTGTCATTTGCTCCTAAATGCCTTCCCATTTGCCTTGCAAGCAATGATTTTTTTTATACAAGACCATTTTTTCAATGTTAAAAATAAGAATCTCTGTAGAAAAAAGTGAATATCATATCTCTCTATATCACTACTCACCTCAAGAGAATTGGACCCAGAGCCCCAGCAAAGGGAACATTGTGCTAAATGTGTTTCCAGAAACAAAATCAATAAGAAAAAAAGCTTGAGCATAGCATACTCTTCAATTTGTGAGAAAGTTCTATGGTATTGCTAAAGCTGAGAAAATAGTTCCAAATCACATGTTGCAGTCAATGTCCAGACCTAGAGCCAAACTACTAAGCAGTAGGGTTTATGAGATAACTTGGAGATTAAAAAAAAAAAAAAAAAGAAAATTATGTAAAATTCACCTAGCCACCATGCTTCAAACTAGACAGAGAGGTATTTTTAAAAAATCTTTGCTGGGCTGGACAAAAAAGCAAAAAAGAGAGCAAGAGAGTAAGTCACTGGTCAGGGTGGCTGATGGAAAGTCCAAATCCCAGGGCTGGGGATGATGGAAACCCTCAGAAGGGTTTGGGAGCTTCAGAGCAGGAGGACTTGTGCCTCCACTCTCCCTCCAGAATTCTGCCAGGAGATATTTTCATTGAGAGCCCTATGCCAACATGAGGGGTAATGGCCACCAGGCAGGTCAAGCTGGAGAGACCATGTGAGATAGACCCTCTGCCTCCACCTCCAAGTTCCTGCAGCATCAGAGCAGCACAGAAAAACAGCAGACCTTTTCCCGTGGCTTCCCACACACGTTTCCTTAATAAGTCCAGGCAAGAGCTCAGCTGAGAGAAAGCCGATGGACTGGGATTGCCCTCTTAGTGTGGGGACCTGGAAGCCAAAGGGCAGGGGCAGCCTATGGACATCAGCAGCGGATGGCAGTACGGACAGATGCCAAAAGCCAAAGCCAGCTCAGATGAGGCCTCTTTACAAAGAGGAGTTCGCAGTTGCCCACTCCGTAAATGTCAAGAACGTACATAAGAATGCTAGGAATCAAGATCATCCTTAGGGAAACGGTTAAAAAAAAAAAGTGGTAGGAGGAGAAGAATCTTGAATTGGCTAAAAGTTTACTCAAGAAGGATTGGGTTTCTCAAGACTAGAGTTACATCCTGATACAGCTCTCATCCTGGTGTGCTAGAGTCCTTGGAGAGAATCTGCTCATCTTGATTCACTGGCAGGCCCCCAGCAGTACCCAGATCAGAAACAGGCCCTCACTGGCTCCTAGATAGAGTGGGTCAGCAGGCGTCTCACACCCACCAGGGAGTTGGTACCCACCATGGTGTGGGATAAACCCATTTCTCTCTTCTCCTAGGGCTACTACAGAGTTCTGGGGAAGGAAAAGCTCCCAAAGCAGATTGTCATGGTGAAGGCCAAATTCTTTAGCACGGGGTCCCCAACCCCTGGGTTGCAGACGGGTGCAAGTATGTGGCCTATTAGGAACTGGGCTGCACAGCAGGAGGTGAATGACAGGCAAGTGAGCTAGGGAAGAAGTTTTGTCTATATTTGCAGCCACTCCCCGG
>NW_011894179.1:0-1924 GCF_000151845.1 Pteropus vampyrus | reverse complement strand
ACGTCCCAGGCCAGAGTTTAGGATAAGCCATTGGACAGGACGATTATCAAAATGCGAACATCGACTTTACCAAATGGCATTTAAAAACAACCTGCCAGAGACTCCAAGTGTGTCAGGGAAGGCCATTATCCTGCATGTTGTACAGTGTACCCAAGACTTCCTCCTGGAGGACCTCTCGCTCGCATTCTTTTATTTCCTTCTTGTGGCTGCAGATCGACAATGTACAAAGGGGGTCACTGTCTTTAAGATGTCAGATTTTGCAAGTTCCTGACCTCTCATTGGTCTCCTTCGCTTGGCCTTCTCCTTTCGCCCTGCTTTTCAGGTTCCATGCTTGGCCTTCTACTTGTCACTACATACTTTTTCTCTCTACACTCTAACTGGAAAATCTCAAAATGCATGATAGCACTCAACATCAATATACGCATGAGTCACCAGGCCAGGTCCATTTCCTGTGCTTCAAGTCATCTCACTGAGCCCTCCAGCTGGCCCTTCAAGTTTAGCACATCCAAATTGCACACAGCCTGCATCCCTCTCCCCCGCCCCCCGCCCCCCACAACCTCTGTCTGTAGCTCTTCCTTCTCTTCCACCTGTATCTCTTGCAGGGAAGGCCACATCAACCACCCAGTCACCCAAGCCACCTTTTTTCTCCTCTTTTGCAACCTCTCTAACCATTCAGCAGCAAGCCTTTTTGGTTTTAGCTACTTCACTACTTTCTTACACCCTCCCCTCCTCTGATGCCCCTTATTTCTTATCTGTTTGTCCCACCAATCTCCCAACTGGTTGTTTGCAGGCTTCTCCACACTCCTACCCCCAAACAAAAATTTGCTTAGGTTATACCTTGCCTAAAGTCCAGTCTTTGCACCTCCTGGCCTTCATGGCAAAACCCAATTCTCTTAATGCAGCATCCTTTTTTAAAAAAATTTTTTTATGGTGACATTGGTTAACAAAATCCAATAAGTTTCAGCTGTACACTTTAACAGTAAGGCATATATATATTTATACTGTGTGTTCACCTCCCATAGTTAGATTTCTTGCTGTCATCACATATTTGACACCCCTTACCCTGTCAATGCAGCATCTTGATGACATGCTTCCTGCCTCTCTTCAGGCTCAACTCCCACCATTTTTACACACACGCCCTGTGTTCCAACTATTCTGGCCTGCTGGCAGTTCCCCAAGTGTACCCTCATCCCTGCAGCTGATTCCTGCACTGTCTTGCAGAACTCTATTCAGCTGGGTGTCACTTCTCATTGAAAACCCTTTGTAACATGCCCAAGCTGAGTTAGCACTATTGTCTCTGTTTTTGTCACACATGTACTGAGAACATCATGATGCATGTCCCACCACTAAGTCCTTCATAACATCAAGATAGCCTTATAGGCAAGGTCCGTGTCCTCTTGCCTCCCCCTTATTATTATTATTATTTTTTGTATAGCATTTTTCCCCAAATTTTATTTTACTTTGAAATATTTCAAATCTTTAGGAAATTTGAAAGAATGGTAAAATAAACATACTTTTCACCAAAATTCACCATTTGTTAACATTTTGCCACATTATGCACTCTTCTTTCCTTCCTCCCTCCCTTCCACCTTCCTTCCACAAAACCTTTATATATTGTACTGGTTGAATAGTGCCCCCCAGAATTCATGTCTACCCAGGACTTATAAATATGACCTTATTTGAAAATATGGTCTTTGCGGATATAAGCAAGATAAAGTGAGGTCATGATGGATTAGGATGGGCCCTAATTCAATGACTGGTATCCTTATAAGAAGAGGGAAATTTGGATGAAGACACGCAGAAAGTATATCATGTGAAGACAGAGGGGAAGATTGGAGTGATGAAGCTGCAGATCAAAGAATGCCAAGGATTGCTGGCGACCACCTGAAGCTGAAAGAGGTAAGGAAGGACCCTCTCTACAGGC
>NW_011894178.1:3245-5170 GCF_000151845.1 Pteropus vampyrus | reverse complement strand
GCGGGCCACACAGAGTCTTGGAGTCTGAGACTTGGCTTGGCCTCGCAAGAGTGTTCTGAACACACTCGTAGTTATAAAGCTTCCCATCTCATCAGGGCTAGTGGGTCTTCATGTCCCTAGAGACCAGCCTCGGTGGCTATGTTCGCATGGAGGAAAACCACAGCGTTGCTGGAGGCCTGGAGAGGACCGTGAGGCTCCATGTGCTTGCAGCCCAACCTTGCAGGGAGAGGGCCTGTCGAGGCCACTCCGTGAAGTGGCAAGTTGATGTGATTGAAACAAGCATGGAGATGGCAGATTGGGGTTTGGTTAGAGCACGCCCCAGTTCCCACCCTTTTGCAGAAAACCACCCTTTTGGGCTCAGAGCTTTGAAGAGCAGACACAGAAGTTTTAAAAATCAAAACAGGATTTAGTGTTCGTGTCTGATCTTAGCTCTTGAGCCCGGTGGGATCTAACGGCCCTTAGTGCTTTTCCAGAGATAGACACAGGGCCACCTTGTCATTCCTAAGACTTGTGGCGAGTGGGACGTGGCCTCCGTGTGTCCTTTCGTGCAGGATTTGGGAGCTGGGGGCTGTAGGCGGTGCACTGGGCAGCATCATATAATGTTGGCTCACAGAGACAATTAGTTCTTTTAAGTCTCTTTTAATCTCTTTTATTACATTAAGACACATCAGGGTGTGGATCTTAAACACCTCTCTTATTCTTGTGAATCTTCCTTTTTCATGCAGAGAGAGGCTCCAGGCTCAGCATTTTAGGAAGCCCACAGGAGTCAGTCAGAACTTGACATCATTGCTTTTATTTTAAAATGTTTTTGCATATTTGCCTTTTATTTATCATAAGTGATAGTTGGTTTCTCAGAGTGAATCCCATAAATAATTTAAGTTTGAAAAGTGACTCGACCTAAGAGAAAAATTAATTAAAAAAATTGTCAAGCTATTAGTTATAGCAAAAATCATGAAAGTAGTAAGTGAATGGCTGAATTTCGAGGAAAATACTGCCACAGTGAAGTCTCACATCTGGGTGCATGGAGTGCAGGTGCCAGTAATAGCCATAGTGATTTCTAGGTCAGAAATCATTGTCCCCAAGAATTTTGAAGACATTATTCCCTCGTCTTCTAGTTTCCAGAGTTCCTGGGGAGAAGTCAGAAGTCACCCTGACTCCAGATCCTTTATAAATGATTTCGTTTTCCCCTCTCTGGAAGCCTGTGGGACCTTCTGTGAGTCCTCGGGGCTCCGAAGTTCCATGATGACGTGCCTTGGTGTGGCTCCGTTTTCATCCTTCGTGCTGGACACATGGTAAGCCCTTTCTCACCTGTGTCAGCTCTGGGAAATTTTCTTGACTTTTTTTTTTTTTTAACTGAGATATATTTGACATACAACATTGTGTAAGTTTAAGGTATACACCCTATTGACTTGATACATTTATATCGCAATATGCTTGCCATCGTAATGTTAGCTAATAGCTCTGTGGAGTCATATAATTATCATTTCTTCTAGCGTTGAGAACGATTAAGTTGCTTAGCACGTTGAATGATTGTAATACAGTTTTGTTGTCTATAATCCCTGTGCCAAGTATTAGGTCTGCAAGACTTATTATCTAGTAGTTGCAAGTATGTAGCCTTACACATCATCTCCCCCGGCCCCTGGTAAACACCATTTTACTCTCTACTCTTATAATTTCAATGTGTGTGTGTTTGTTTTTTTGGGGGGGGTGTGGTGGTGGGGGGAGAGGGTTCCACACATAAGAGAGATGATTCACAATAACCAAAAGGTAGAAACAACCTAAGTGTCTGTTAACAGATGAATGAATAAACAAAATGTGATGTACACATATGATGGTATATTATTTGTCATAAAAGGCATAAAATTAGGATACACTCTACCATATGAATGAATCTTGAAAATATACAAAATGAAATAAGCCAGAAA
>NW_011894178.1:0-2053 GCF_000151845.1 Pteropus vampyrus | reverse complement strand
GGTCCAGTCACCTGGGGTCGCGTCTAGGCTCTGCCATTTACTGGCCATCTGCCCACTGGGGATTGTTTTTGTTTTTGTTTTTTTAATTTTTTTCTCCACTGGGGATGATTAAAGTTCCTATTTCACAGGGTTGTCATATATGGCACATAGTAAACTATTATTATTATTTCTACTTTTATTTTTTAGCTAGGGTTCATGGTACATCTTAGAGGAGTTATTCCACTAAAGACTGTATCTTTCAAAAGGTCTGCAGCTACTTCTCACTCAGCACTTTCTATTATAGTCTGGCCACTCTGCATAAGAGATTATGAGTAATCAGAAATACCATCATCTAAGTATAGACAAGCTTTCTGGATATAATCCATAGAGGGCACTCAAGTCAATTTAGCAAGTGCTTTATTGAGCACCTACTACGTGTCAGTGCTCCATTCTTATCCAAGAATTATTTTCTGTTTTCTGCAGCTCATGTATGCCTTAAACAGGGTAGATGCTCAAACAAAACAAAACAAAAACAAAAACAAAAACAAAAACAAAAACAAAAACACCAAAAAAACCTTTGTAAAACGAACAACAACAGCAACAACAAAAATGCTTAGAACCACAAGGTTGAAAGATGGCTGGGAGAGTGGCCGTGGGGAGGGGACTGACCATTCACTTTGTGGTGGATCATCCTAAATAAAAAGAATTATCTGGGCTGCCCAGACTGTCAGGTGCTCATCCCTACAATAATCAGCCTAGAAGCTCTGCAAGCCTCAGAATCATCTAGCTGGCAGGGAGAGACGCCAGTGGTAAATGTGCATTGGGCTGTTCGTGTGGAAGCAGAGTCCTCTCTCTTTTGTGGACATAAACAGCTGACAGTCTTAAAAACTGAAGGCGCCTGGCCCGCCTCGGAGCTGGACACCTGGAAACAGGCCAACCTCCATTTCCCCGATCGCAGATTCTGTGTTCCACATCTGTCTCTATGAAACTGGCTTGTAAAATCTGTCTTTCATTTTGAATTGTCCCCACCCCGGCCCCCTCTTTCTTCTTGTTGGGAGGAGAAATTGTGCAGTTACTCCCTTCTGTACCATCTCCCCCCACTCCCCACTCCCCCCAGAAAAACATGGTCGATGATTTATTTCTCTATTCCCACCACTATTGCAAGGAATGTGATATGCAGGGACATTTTTTAAAAAGCTTTTTGTTTTGAAAGAATTTTAGACTTAGAGAAAAGGAGCAAAAATAGCACAGAGCCTTTCAGTATACCCTTCACCCAGCTGCTCTCATGTACCATCTTACATAACCACAGCACAGTGATCAAAACCGAGAAATTAACATGGACACAATACTCATAACTACAGACTTTATTCGGATTTAATCCATTTCCCCATTAGTGTTCTTTCTCTGTTACAGGATTCAATCCCAGGTCTCATGTTGCATTTAATTGTCATGTCTCCTAGCATCTTTCAGTCTATGACAGTTCCTCAGCACTTCTGAAGAGTACTGGTCAGTTTTGTAGACAATTTGGGATGATTTAATGCTTTTTCATGCTTAGATTGTGATTATGCTTGTGGTTTTGTTTTGTTTTGTTTTGTTTGCAAATGCTATGGACTGAATTATGTTCTCTCCAAATTCATATGTTGAAGCACCAAATCCTAGTAGGACTATTTGGAAACAGAATTTTTAGGAGGTAATTAAGTCAGAAAGGTAGGACCCTAATCTAATAGCAGGGAACATGATATCATTAGGTTTTATTACTGGTGCTTTTTCTTTCATAGTTGGCTTAAGGTATGTCTGAAGGGATTTTTCCACTGTAAAGTTATGATGTTTCCTTTTGTAATTAATAAATATCTTGCGGGAGATACTCTTAGATTATACGACTGTTCCGTTTTTCCTCAAACTTCTGCCCACTAATTTGAGCATCCATTGTTGGGTTTTTGCTCACAGTAGTCATTACTGTAAAGTTGTAATAATGATTTTATATTTCCTTCTTTCCTTCTATATTTATTAATTGGATTCTTTTGTAAAGAAGAGCTATGCCTTATTGACAATTATTTGTTCAATTATTTTTTAA